>NC_135808.1:114516090-114758590 GCF_964213995.1 Mustelus asterias
CTAGCGATAATACCACTAGGCCATCGCCTCCTGTGGAAGTTAGGTTCCAAAGATTCCGACAGTGTCCAGTAAGGTATGGAATCACGGGGTGGGACATATACTTCTGGCAACGCTTCAGAGGCAATGCCCTGTGCGTGTCGCAAATCTTGGAGTAGGTCAGACAGGAGGAAGCTAAGGCTCACATGGAGCTGAAGACTGAGGCAAGCCGTTCTGAATATTTATTTTCAGCCAATTCATGGTACTCCATTGGAACAGCAGGAAATTATTCTGGGACCGATTGTTGTTTGCCTTTGCAGCTGCTTTAGAGTGGGACCTATGTCTAAATTCCATCAAGTGTGTTAGGGGAGCTTTCAGAATTCACACAAAAGCCTGGGAATCTTCCTGACAAGTTCTCTCAATCAGGTCCTTCCTCTTCCTGTGTGCTATTCCTTAAGTCTATCACCAATGGGGTAAAACCTGGATTCCGTGTCAAATTGCAAATCCCCCTCCTATACTGAGCTTCCACTTCCCACTCCCACCCCCCCCCGCCCCCCACCCCCACCACCACCACCCCCCCGCCCCCCACCCCCACCATCACCACCCCTGCCCCCCACCCCCCCTTCTCTCCCCCCACCCCCCCGCCCCCCCGCCCCTCCCCGCCCTCCCCCCCCCCCCCATCCACTCCTGAGCTGTCAACCATTGCCCGCAATGTCAGACCTATATCAACATTGGGTGGACCTCAGGCCTCCTTTTCTGGTCAGGGATCTTAGGCTGGAACAAACCAATTACTGGGCCCAACTTTGGTTTATTCTTGAAGGTGACTGCTTTACTACAGTTTATTGAAAAGTTACATCGGATCAAATCTCATTGAGGCGGAAGGCCCATCCATCAGCATGCAATCACAGAAGTGGCAATAAACATTGCCGGCAGCACCGAGCAGAAAGAGCCGGTGGTGCAGAAATTGTTTTAGATTTAATAGCGCTGGGAAATCCCTGGTCTTGCAGTTGGCTGTCAGTGGCAGGGAGTTGATTTGCTCCCAAGATTTGTGTACCTACTCATTGTTTGGAGGTTACTTGCTGCTTTAAGAGTACTTTCTCAGCCTGATTAATGACACAAATTTCCCTTTGCTTCCTCACCGGACAGTGAAACAGTCTGTCACTCAGTTACAAGCAGCACAATATATCTACAGTGGCAGCTCAATAATCGGGAACTCTGTAAAACTAAGTAGCCCTGCCTGACACATGGTTATCTATGAACATGCTTGCCTTTGTCCTCAGCTCCATGTGGGCCTTAGCATCCTCCTGACTGACTTACCCCAAGATTTGCCACAGGCACAGGGCATTGCCTCTGAAGCATTGTCAGAAGCGTGTGTTCCACCCCATGATTCCATACATGGCCCCATCGTCATGGCTTTCCACAGTGACAGCAGTGGATTGACAGACAGGGCAGAAACCCCAGTTTGCCCCATAATCTAGGCTTACACTTAGGCGCAGAGCTGATGCTACCCTTCAGATGAATCATTAAACAAAGGCCCCAGCTGCCAGTCTGAGTGGGTCAGCTGGTTAGTAAAGATTTCATGACAATATTTGAAGAGTAAGATGCTCTTCCAGTGCCTTGACTAAAATTTTTCCCACAACCAATTTCACCACATACTCATCCTTAGTCCTAAACCACATTGCCGGTGGCAGCATTTTGAAGTGTGCTAAATGGCTGCCAGATTGGCACACATACCAAGAGCCACTGTCTTCCAGCAGAATTCATGGTGTACGAAAGTGCTTTGAGATGTTTTTGAAGAGATGTACAAGCTAATCCAATCCATTGGGTGGCATAGTGGTTAACACTGCTGCCTCACAGCGCCAGAGACCTGGGTTCGATTCCGACCTTGGCTGACTGCCTGTGTGGAGTTCGCTCCCATTGTCTGCGTGTGTTTTCTCCAGGTGCTCCAGATTCCTCCCACAGTCCAAAGATGTGCAGGTTAGGTGGATTGGCCATGTTAATTTGCCCCTTAGTGTCCAAAGATGTGCAGGTTAGGTGGATTGGCCATGTTAATTTGCCCCTTAGTGTCCAAAGATGTGTAGGTTAGGTGGTTTAGCCATGGTAAATGTGTGGGTAGGGCATGGGTAAGATGCTCTCTTGGAGAGTTGGTGTAGACTCAATGGGCCGAATGTCTTTCTTCTGCACTATAGGGATTCTATGATTATCCAGAATAATTGGAATCGAGTTTAGGGGAGGCTCAGAAAGTGTGTAGATCTTGCAGCCTCTGTACAATTTCTGTGCGTGCTGGACATTTGTCGAATTTTGGTGCAGCTGGTGATTGTAAGGTATTGTCTTTCCCCTGCTCTTTTTGTTATCTGGAAAATATATCAGGAATGACTCCAGGGTGAAATCCTGAATGGAAATGTAGCAGAGTTCCAATTTGTATCCATCTGACCAGAGGTGCGCTGACTACCAAAGCTTCTGGAAATTTAAAACAGGGTAGAGAGCTTTGATTTTTGATCTGATTTATTATTGTCACTTGTATTGGGATACAGTGAAAAGTATTGTTTCTTGCGCGCTATGCAGACAAAGCATACCGTTCATAGAGTTCAAAGCGGAGAAGGAAAATGATAGGATGCAGAATATATTGTTGCAGTCATAGCTAGGGTGTAGGGAAAGATCAGCTTAATATATGATTTCGTCCATTCAATAGTCTGATGGCAGCAGGGGAGAAGCTGCTCTTGAGTTGGTTGCTACATGATCTCAGACTTTTGTATCTTTTTCCCAACGGCAGAAGGTGGAAGAGAGTTTGTCTGGGGTGCGTAGGGTCCTTGATTATGCTGGCTGCTTTTCCAAGGCAGAGGGAATTGTAGACGGAGTCAATGGGTGGGAGGCTAGTTTGCATGATGGATTAGGCTACGCTCACAACCCTTTGTAGTTTCTTGGGGTCTTGGTCAGAGTAGGAGCCATACCAAACTGTGTTACATTTGGACAGAATGTTTTCTACAGTGCATCTGTAAAAATTGGTGAGAATCGTGGCAGACATGTCGAATTTCTTTCGTCTCCTGTGAAAGTAGAGGCATTGGTGGGCTTTCTTAACTATAGCATCACTGTGGAGGGACCAGGACAGGTTGTTGGTGATCTTGACCCCTAAAAACTTGAAGCTCTCGACCATTTCCACTTCATCCCTGTTGATGTAGACAGAGACACGTTCTCCACTATGCTTCCTGAAGTCGATGACTATCCCCTTCGTTTTACTGACATTAAGGGAGAGATTATTGTCATCGCACCAGTTCACCAGATTCTCTATCTCTTTCCTGTTCTCTGTCTCATCATCTCCTGATCTTATGTATGCCAATCACTGACAGATCACCGTTTGGAAGGCGGACACTCGAGTGCATCCTCTTAAGGCCTAGCTGCTTAAAGGAGCAATCCCAGTAGAAATGGTTTTAGAAACAATTTACCCACATCAAGATCGTATCTCAGGCCTGTAACATCTGCGGAAAAGCACAGAGCCTCCAAGGTTATTGGTGAAAGTACTGAATGAAGTCAGACAGAGAGAGGAGCCTGTTGGTCTGAAGTGGCACTGGCCTGTAAGGAAAAGATAGTCGGAAAGTAAGTTGTGAGGAGGCTACGAAGAGTCTGCAAGGAATTATAGATAGGTTAAGTGAGTGGGTAAAAACTTGGCAGGTGGGGTACAAGGTGGGAAAACATGAGGTTGTCCAATTTGAAGAATCGAAAAGCAGAATATTATTTAAAAGGAGAGAGACTGCAGCATGTTGCTGAATAGAAGGATTTGGGTGTCCTTGTACATCACAAAGAGTTAACATGCAGATGCAATAAGTAGTTAGAAAGGCAAAAGGAATCTTGGCCTTTATTGAAGGGAAGTCTTGTTACACCTTTACTGGGCATTGGTGAGACCCACACCAATAGTACTCTATACAGTTTACTGAAGGAGGATATACATGCATTGGTAGTAGTTCAGAGGAGGTTCACTACACTGATTCCTGGATGAAGGTACATCCTACAAGGGGCAGCAGATTCAGAGGAGATTTGAAAAAAAACTTTCTCTCAGAGGGTGGTGGGAATCTGGAACGCACTGCATGGGAAAGTAGTGGAGGCTGGAAATCTTACAATCTTTAAAAAATATTTGGATGAGCACTTGAAATATCATAAATATTCAAAGATATAGGACAAGTGCAGGAAAAAGGGATTAGCGCGCCTTTAGTAGTAGATATTGCCAGTGCAGACTTGATGGGCCGAAGGGCCTTTTCTGCACTGTATGACTCCATGATTCTATGGGCAGGATTTTCCGGCCACGCTCACCCCAAGAACAGAAAATCTCGCCCAGAGTCAACAGATCTCTGCATGGTTCCCACCCCCGCCCAGTCCTGCTACAATTCCCGTAGCCGGTGGGATGGGAACATTCCGCCCCATGACTCTATAAGGAAAGGTTGAGCAGGCCAGGCCTTTGTTTATTGGAGTTTAAGAATAAGAGATGATCTTATTGAAACATACAAGGGGGTTCCACAGGGTTTAATGTTGAGAAGATGTTTCCGTTCATAGGGGAATCTAGAGCGAGGGGGGCACATTTTAAAAATAAAGAGTTGCCAACTTAAGGTGGAGATGAGGAGGAATCCCTTCCTTTAGAGAGTCTCCAGTCTTTGGAATTCTCTTCCACAGGGAGCAGTGGAGGCTGGTTCACTGAATACGTTCAAGGTTTTGGTCAGATAGATTTTGATCAGTATTTTAATTCATTCATGGGATGTGGGCATCGCTGTTTGGGTCAGATTTAGTGCCCATTCCTAGTTGCCCCTGAACCAAGTGGCTTGTAGGTGGCAGAAAGGTGGATTTAAGGCCACAGTCAGACCAGTCAGACCATTCTTATTGAATGACAGAGCAGACTCGATGGGCCAAATGTCTACTCCTACTCTTATTTCTTAAGATCTTATGAAAGCAACTCAGTAACAGTGGCAGGAAATGGTCAGGGCAGTCAGCATCAGCCTTCCCTCCTCCTGCATGGCCCAACCTCATGCTGGAAAAATAGTGTAACTGTTACATTGAAGGTAATGCATTTCATTAATCATGTTTACCATTTACATTGATCTCCCTTTCACATTGTAAAGTGCTTAAATTTAACCAGACACATGAAGTATATACCTTTGCCGTATCTGTGAGGTGGTTTTAATGATGTTTCTGGGGGATGAATGGGCTGTTACAGTTGGGTCATAGCAAAGTACCCTTTGTGTTATCACTGGCTGAATTAAGCCTTTACTTCCAAGAATTCCAGCTTTGTCTTTCCGTGTTAAATATGCTGGCACCATGGAATTCATCAAAAGTCGCAGCCTTGTGGCACTTGCCAGTGAAGTAGATGTCCATCTACATGTTAGTGTTCTGCTGGTCCCAAACTCCAGTGTATTGTTTCTTGTCGATGTACATCTGGCCATTGGTGGAGGGAGCATGTATTGCCGCAAAGCTACGTTAGACTCTGACGAATCCTGTCACTCAGTGAAATTGCAGTGCTCTGTCATGTTGGCACCACTGTCCATGGGGATAGCAGGCGTAATTGCTTCCTCTACAGAACAATAAATCTGTGGCTTGCTTGATTCACAAGTGTTTGCCGTATGTTGCAGACGTCCCCAATGACAGCCTGAAATTCAGCCGCTGTGTAGGAGTCAAAAAGCATGACAACCTGAGCTGCAGCAAGCAGATGAGCACATATGGTGGGTGTGCTTGTCTGCTTGTAACATGTGGATTGCAGCTCCAACAACTTCTCTTGTAAATGTCTTTGGTGGATTTGAGCTCATCCAAAACTTTGCTGCCTAAATCCTAACTTGCAACCAAATCCTGTTGCCCATCATCCTTCTGCTCACTGACCCACCTTGACACCTGGTCTGGCATTACCTTGATTTTAAAATTGTTCCCCTTGTTTCCAAATCCTTTCTATTTCTGTGACTTTCAATATGTAACTCGCTGCCTCGGAAAAGCAGCCAGTGTAATCAAGGACCCCACACACCCCGGACATACTCCACCGGGAAAAAGATACAAAAGTCTGGGGATACATACCAACCGACTCAAGAACAGCTTATTCCCCTCTGCTCACCAATTCCTACAGATGTACCATAGAAACCATCCTTTCAATTGCATCACAGCTTGGTATGGCTCCTGCTCTGCCCAACACCGCAAGAAACTACGAAGGGTTGTGAACGAAACCCAGTCCATCACACAAACCAGCCTCCCATCCATTGACTCTGTCTATACTTCCCACTGCCTCGGAAAAGCAGCCAGTATAATTAAGGACCCCACGCACCCCAGGCATATCTCTTCCACCTTCTTATGTCGGGAAAAAGATACAAAAGTCTGAGGTTACATAACAACTGACTCAAGAACAGTTTCTTCCCTGCTGCCATCAGACTTTTGAATGAACCTACCTCGCACTAAGTTGATCTTTCTCTACACCCTAGCTATGACTGTAACACTATATTCTGCACTCTCTCCTTTCCTTCTCTATGAACAGTATGCTTTGTCTGTATAGCGTGCAAGAAACAATACTTTTCACTGTGTACCAATGCATGTGACAATAATAAATCAAATCAAACCAAAATAAGTTCAAAACTTTTGCGCTCCCCCAAATGCGACTGGTTGAATATTCTCAATTTTCATCACACAGGGGCTGAAGCTGCCTAGGCTCTAAGCTCCAGAATTCCCTGTCCAATCCTCTACTCATCTCCAGAATTTCCTCTCCAATCCTCAATATAGCTCCAGGATTCCTTCTCTAACCACTACACATCTCCAGAATTCCCTCTCCGATCTTCTGTTCATCTCCGCAATTCCCTCTCTAAACCTATGTCCGTCTCTGCAATTCCCTCTTTAATCCTCTGGAATTCCTTCTCTAAACATCTGTTTATTTCCAGAGTTCCCTCTCAAATCCTCCACATCTAACTACTTCTGTCTCCTCCTTTCAAAACTGCTGGAAGGTTGTAGCAGCAGTCTGGAAGGGAAGCAGGGAAGAAGGAAAGTGGCTGACACATTGCACTGAATTTCAGGGAACTGTGATTGATGGCTCATGTGTGATTTTGTATCACTTTTAAAGTATGTCTTCAAATGGAATTTCTGAGGAGGTCATAGAGCCATAGAGTCATAGAGGTTCACAGCATGGAAACAGGTCCTTCAGCCCAACTTGTCCATGCCGCCTTTTTTTTAAACCCCGAAGCTAATCCCAAATGCCCGCATTTGGCCCATATCCCTCGATACCCATCTTACCCATGGAACTATCCAAATGCTTTTTAAAAGACAAAATTGTACCCGCCTCTACTACTACCTCTGGCAACTTGTTCCAGACACTCACCACTCTCTGTGTGAAAAGATTGCCCCTCTGGGCACTTTTGTATCTCTCCCCTCTCATCTTAAACCTATGCCTCCTAGTTTTAGACTCCCCAACGTTTGGGACAAGATATTGACTATCTAGCTGATCTGTGCCCCTCATTATTTTGTAGACCTCTATAAGATCACCCCTCAGCCTCCTACGCTCCAGAGAAAAAAGTCCCAGTCTATCCAACCTCTCCTTATAACCCAAACCATCAAGTCCCAGTAGCATCCTAGTAAATCTTTTCTGCACTCTTTCTAGTTTAATAATATCCTTTCTATAATAGGGTGACCAGAATTGCACACAGTATTCCAAGTGTGGCCTTACCAATGTCTTGTACAACTTCAACAAGACGTCCCAACTCCTGTATTCAATGCTCTGACCGATGAAACTAAGCATGCCGAATGCCTTCTTCACCAGTCTGTCCACCTGTGACTCCACTTTCAAGGAGCTATGAACATGTACCCCTAGATCTCTTTGTTCTGTAACTCTCCCCAAAGCCCTACCATTAACTGAGTAAGTCCTGCCCTGGTTCAAGCTACCAAAATGCATCACCTCGCATTTGTCTAAATTAAACTCCATCTGCCATTCATCAGACCACTGGCCCGATTGATTAAGATCCCATTGCAATCGGAGATAACTTTCCTCACTGTCCGCTGTGCCAACAATCTTGGTGTCACCTGCAAACCTGCTAACCATGCCTCCTATATTCTCATCCAAATTATTAATATAAGTGACAAATAGCAGTGGACCCAGCACTGATCCCTGAAGTACACCGCTGGTCACAGGCCTCCAGTTTGAAAAACAACCCTCTACAACCACCCTCTGGCTTCTGTCAAGAAGCCAATTTTGTATCCATTTAGATACCTCACCCTGGATCCCGTGAGATTTAACTTTATGCAACAACTTACCATGCGGTACCTTGTCAAAGGTCTTGCTGAAGTCCATGTAGACACCATCAACTGCACTGGCCTCATCTACCTTCTTGGTTACCCCTTCAAAAAACTCAATCAAATTTGTGAGACATGATTTTCCACTCACAAAACCATGCTGACTGTCCCTAATCAGTCCTTGCGTCTCCAAATGCCTGTAGATCCTGTCTCTCATAATACCTCAAAGATGGAATGAGGTGGACAGGAAAAGCAGAGAATTTCAGTGAGACCCCCGATGCTTCTGGCTGACATCCAGAAAAAAGGAGGAAGTCTCACTCCCGCTCAGACCTTAGTGTTAGGGAGACGTCAGGGGGATTAACAGGGTAAATATGTGGAGTTAGGGGGATAGGGTGGGATTGTGGTCAGTGCATTCTCGATGGGCCGAATGGCCTCCTTCTGTGCTGTAGGGACGCTATGATTCTATGACCCTGGTCTAAACATATGCTTATCTTTGTTTAACATGGGGATCTTGGCGCATCATCATTGTACAGATGATCTTGATGAGTTGGTGATCAGATTTTGGTGACTTGCCAAGCCACCTTTCCGGTGCAGGCTTCTTCCGTTGTCACAACTGGGGAGAGGCCTGGTCTTCCCTCATCTGTTCTACTCTTTGGACGTTTTAGATTTCACCCTGTCTTACATCTCTCCCCTCCAACGACCTTGCCAGAATGGGTGGCCCTACCAGGAGCAAAGAGCTCCTGACGGCCTCATTCAAGTGATCGTCAGAATGCACAAGCCTCTCCACCACATCAAAGTGACAGTCCATGGAGAAGGCCCATGGGTAGAAAGTGTCATAACATATCTCACCTGCAATGTGGAAGGAGATGGAAGTGGCACTGAGTGCCACTTTCCTGACCATGAAGATATTAGACCAGTGTTGCAAAAAGTTCAACAGCCAAACTAGGGCAGACAAGGGAACAAATATACCAGTTTCCCTTTTCTTCCTTGAACACATTGGACATCCATGCACTGTTCACCCTCCAAAATAGATAGCTGTAACGATAATCTTTCATATTGCTCTGTGACTAAAGGATGGGTCACAAGATCAGGATTTTCCATTGCAATTTACCAAGTCCCTTACAGCATGCGAGACTTAATAACCCCTTCCTCCACTTTAACAGGGTGATTGGTGCCAACAGCTCCCTCACATCAGCACTTCAGTGTCACCTGGAAGGTGTCTTTCAAAGGCTAACCACCACCTTATTGTTCAATCTGTCTTCCTGCAGGGGAAATTTGTGCACAGTGCCTAAAAAAGCCTACGAACCAGAGACGACACATCGGAAAGCTGACTCCCTGTGAGGAACTGCCCAAAAATAACAGGTTCAGCATATGTAATCATCCACTATCAGGCTACCTGTGCTAGACCTAGACCAAACCTGACCTATACCAAACCTGGAACTCTCTCTGCTCATGCATCCCGGCCAGATGGAGGAGAAAGGTCCAATTTAAGAAGTAATGTTATTTATTTTGGAAGTATTATCAGTTACATGCCACCACAAGTTCACACAACCCAATTTCAGCTTAGCATAAGGTGAGATCGTTCCCAATGCATTCAGAGAGCAGATTTTTGCTTTTCAAATTCAATGAAAGCTGCATTTCCTGGGGTGGCAAACAGAAGAATTTCCCAGTTTCACCGGCAGCCTGACAGTCCCTTCCATGAACTGATTAAATTAGAAAATGCTGAAAAGTGTCCCACTGAGATTGAAATCTATTTGCTCCCACAGCCTGGTGTAGTCCATGAATAATACAGTGTCTGTGCATCCATGTGAAAAGAGACAGTTATCTGAGAATACAGTGTCAGGAACAAGTCTGCATCTTGTAGTGAGTCGGATTCACCATTAACTATTATGACACTGAGCACCACAACACGGGTTACTCCTGGTGTTCCATAGCAACCTGTTTGCCACAGAAATCAGGTCTGCTTCCAGCAGAGTTATTAAAGCTAATTGAAAAATAAATCTCAACCAATTTGACAGCAGTGAGCACTAAAACAACTCCGAATAACTTTCCTATAGGTACAATCCTGCGTTCTGATCTCCTCCTTTACTGTTTTGGGAATAGATCCAGCCTGTAGCTATTTATTTCTTTAAACTGGGGGCTGGAGGAGTGGAGTTAATGGTGTTGGCTCTTGTTCCTGTGCGATGTTTTTTTTTGGAAGACTGGTATCATCATACATATCAACCACAGAGAACTGCCAAGAGCTCCAAAAATATCACACAATCTAAAAACATTGAACAACTCCACAACAGCTTCAGATATAGGTTGACAGCATGTAGTTAAATTGTTGTAGTGTTGTAGTGCAGGGCTTTCCCGATGCACGGTGCCACAATGGTTAGCTAGGCTGCCTCACAGCGCCAGGGACCCAGGTTCGATTCTAGCCTCGGGTGACCCTTTGCGAAGTCTGCACATTCTCCCCGTGTCTGCATGGGTATCCTCCGGTTTGCTCTCACAGTCCAAAGATGGATTGGTTACGTTGGTTGGCCATGTTAAATAGCCCCTTAATATCAGGGGGATTAATAATGTTGTAATAAGTCTTTGGAGGCAGAAGTCCCTTCACCAAAATCCTTTTATTTACAAACTCTAACAGCAGTACACAGAGTGCTAGCAGTTAGCAGTCTACCTCTGGGGGTGTTAGAGGAACTGACACTCCCAGTTAAGTACAAGGCAAAGGCTCTCTGATTGGCCCATCAATTGGATCCATAATCAGCGAGTTCATACTCCAATAGGCCAACCACAATGGCCTGATTGAAGTCATTACGAATGCCAGGGTAAATATGTGGGGTTATGGAGATAGGGCCTGGGAGGGATTGTTGTTGGTGCAGGCTCGATGGGCCAAATGGCCTCCTGCAGCATGTAGGGGTTCTATTCTATTTTATGATTCACCAACACTTGAGGTGGAAAAGCAGCAGAAACAGACCAGGCATTGAGTTAAAATTTTAACTGTACACGTTATTTAATGAACTGAAATGTCTATCAGAAAAGGCAACCCTTGCAGCATGCGATGTTACTCATTGGGCGAGGGGTGCGAGGGTGAAGATGAGGGAGTAGCAGCTGAAGGTGGGAAGCCTGTCAAGGCCTTACAGCTAGGGAACAGTTCATTGCGCAGTGAATCCAGTCACCCGCTCATTCCCATGGTCTGCAAACCTACACAGAACCCCTTTGAATTGACAGCCATCCTTTATCACTCCCTTACTCCCATATTAAAAAGCAGCAGAACCATTCAACCAACATCTAGATAAAATTCAGCCACCACCTATGTCATTGACAAACTTACAATGCTGACTTCGGCATTGCTAAAACACCACACTTATAGACCAAAGTGCCAAATATGAATATCACCAGAACTTGATGCACCAAAACCACTCTGACTCAGGCCTCGATAAGGGTGGTTAGCTTCAACGTCCATGTCCACATTAATGTCTACATCTTCCACTGGGGACATGGTGTGTTTTGTGAGAAATATTTTTCTCTCCCATAACTGACAGCAATGGAAGTTTAACAAGGGTCATGAATGAGTTGACCCATGTCTGATGTAACAACATTGATAAATTTAACATGCCACGTGTTCATTCATCACTCAAACATTATATATTTATTATGATAGAATCATATAGTGCAGAAGGAGGCCATTCGGCCCATTGAGTCTGCACCAACAACACTCTCACCCAGGCCCTATCCCTGTAACCTCACATATTTACCCTGCTTGTCCCCCTGATGCTAAGGGACAATTTAGCATGGCCAATCCACCTAACCCGCACATCTTAAAGTTTAAAGTTTATTTATTAGTCACAAGTAAGGCTTACATTAACACTGCAATGAAGCTACTGTGAAATTCCCCCAGTCGCCACATTCTGGCGCCTGTTCGGGTCAATGCACTTAACCAGCACGTCTTTCTGAATGTGGGAGGAAACCGGAGGAAGCTGACGCAGACACGGGGAGAACGTGCAAACTCCACACACACTGTGACCCAAGGCCGGGATTGAACCATTACCCTGGCATGGTGAGGCAGCAGTGCTAACCACTGTGCCACCATGCCACCTCTTAAATTACTGCACCTGATATTCCCAGGTGGTCTCCCATCCAAGAACTAACCAGGCCAGAGCCTGATCTCGCTGTAGATCTCAAGGAATCGATCTTTGTGCTATGCCTGCAAAGCAAGATGTTGAGAATGACAAGGGTTCTGGTTGAACATAATTACATGAAGTTTATTACCAGCAACAACTATATACAGCTCAGCACAGGTCTTGATCTAGCCTGGGTCCAAACAGCTATGTTGGCTGATTACTTGATTGCATGCCCGATATATAAGGTATACATGAAGCCTTAATGATACAGAGTCACAGGCAATGGAATGGATGAAAGCTCCATCCAAGTAGGATGTTCTTCTCATGATTTTTCTCCTCTCCCTGGCATTTTGTGTTGTTCTGTTGCGTGAGTGACTAATGAAAAGTGAAATGGAGTAGTGCAGTTCTGAGTACAATGCGTCCCCCAAGAGCTGGAGGAGAAAGAAGATGGAATGGGGAGATGAGGAGTATAAAGCCACGTCTGTGGAATGTGAAGTGAGGAGGAGCCCTGAGGGAAGCTGCTGGGTTCGGCAAGTGAGGGGCAGTGTGGGTAAAGTCTGTTGTGAAGACAGCACAGGAGGAGGTGACTGTGTTTGGAATCAGAAGGATCAGTCGTGTGGTATGCCCTTGTGGTTGGTTAGAGTGGAGAGGAAAGGACCATCCAGCGGGCCAGAGGAGGAGGTGAAACGAATATTGCTAAGGGCTGCCAAGCTAGATGAAGAACATTTGCTGCTCTTGTTAGGGGGATTTTCCACTCGTGTTTTTGGGGAGGTTGGGGGAGGAATTGGCAGTGGGGCAGATGATGCCGCAGGATTCCCAAAACGCAATTCACGGTGGTGTGATTTCCCGTTGAAATAGACCGACCACCACCCCCCCCTCACCCCCACCGCCGACCCCCCCCCCAACCCACCACCGCTGCCACACCACTAATGACATCCCAACATTGAACGTCAGGCTCTCTAAGGGGCGGAGCCTAAGGGGAGGGGTGGGGCCTGAAGATGCAGAACCAGAAAGGGAGAGGCTGGAAGCGGAGAGACCTGAAGGGAAGGCAAGCATTGGGAGCTCCATAGGGGCTGCGTACTCTGCATTGGGGATCGCAGGGGCAACAATCGGCCAGGGGCTGAACAAGAGTAGCGATTATCCAGTGCTCTACAACTAGAGAGCTGCTCAATCCACCAAATGGACCATACAGCAGCCCCAGGCAAGACTAGGGGAGGTGAGGTCTACTTTCTAATCAACACCTCGTGGTGTCTAGACATAGCAACACTGGCGAGTTTCTGCTCTCCGATCTATAATACCTGATGCTAAAATGCTGCCCTATTACCTTCCGCGGGAGTTCACCTCTGTTGTCCTGACAGCAGTGTACATCCCAATCCATGTGTATATGAAGACCATGCTGGACGAAATATACACTACCACAAATAGCCTTGAGACGAAACATCCCGAGGCCTTCCTTGTTCATTGTGGTCAGGGACTTCAAGAGCATCCAACCAAGATCCACCAACACATCTGTTGTTCCACCAGACACCCAAGCATCCTAGACCACTGCTACACAAATATCAAACATGCCTACCGCTCTATCGCTCGCCCACACTTTAGCAAATCAGACCACAAGGCTGTGCTCCTGCTCCCGGCTTACAAGCAAAAACTGAAACAGGAGAATCCATCAAAGAAAGTTGTGCAATGTTGATCTGAGGAATCAGATGATCTCCTATGGGACTGCTTAGAGTCAGTGGACCGGTCAGTATTTAAAAACTCAGCAACCAACCTGAACAAGTATGCCACTACAGTAACTCACTTCATTCGTAAGTGTCTAGAAGACTGTGGGCCAAAGAAGCCAATCTGTGTGTTTCCCACCAGAAGCTATGGATGAACAGGGATATCCGCTGCTTGCTGAAGTCTAGGTCTGAGGTGTTGAAGTCAGGTGACCCTGACCTATATAAGAAATCCAGATATGATCTACGGAGATCAATCAAAGATGCTAAAAGACAGTACCAGACCAAGCTAGAGTCCCAGGCTAGCCATATGGACTCCCGCCAACTATGGAAAGGTCTGCAAGACATGACAGGCTACAAGATGAAGGCATGTGGAATCGCCGGCACCAACGTACCCCTCCCCAATGAGCTCAACGCATTCTATGCCCGTTTTGAGCAAGACGTTAGTGAGAGCACGCCACCCACCCTGGAAGCTTCAGCCGAATCTTGGTCGTGGATGTTGAATCAGCCTTCGCAAAAGTCAACCCACGGAAAGCGACTGGCCCGGATGGGGTACCCGGAAGAGCACTCAAATCCTGCACAGACCAGCTGCAGGTGTATTCACAAACATCTTTAACCTCTCTTGACACCAATCTGAGGTCCCTAACTGCTTCAAGAAGACAACATCGGGCCCGATTTTACCAAACGGGCGCGAAATCGCGGTAAAGTTGGGCGTCGGGCCTTTAACGCGATCTGCACCCCATTCCGAGCAGATCGTGGCTTTACCGACACCCGATTCGGGTGCGGGTCCGGTGCGCGCCCGAATCGGGCGGCCTGACGATTTAAATGCATTTGTATGCATTTAAATCGACTGAATGAACCGCGCGCCCAACTCTACCACCAAATCCCACTTTACCGTCTTCTGGCCCGATCCGCGTCCGTGCTGTTACCGACCTGCAAAATAAAAGTCTGAAGTCACCGCTGCAGCCTCCGAAGAGCAGGGTCAGAGACTGCAACGGCTCTCTGACCCAGGTCATCCTCTGGTCGGGGCGGGAGGGAGGTGGGAGGAGGAGAGGGGGTGTGACATCTCATATCTCATCCCCTGTGGGCGGGGGGGGGGTGTGTGACCGATTATCCCCTGGGGGTGGGAGGGGGCGGGAAGAGGGGGTGTGATGTATCATCCCCTTGGGGGGTAGAGGGGGGGGGGGGGGTGGAGAGGGGGTGTGACCGATCATCCTCTGGTCGGCGGGGGGGTTCCGCTGCCTGTCTGCGGCCGATCCCTCCTGGCACCATCACTGGTTCACTACCAGCCACAGCCATCTCTCCCACTCTCTCGCACCTGCAGGGAAGAGTAATCTGTGGCTGGTAGTGTACCAGTGATGGTGCCAGGAGGGATCGGCCGCAACAGGCAGCGGAACCCCCCAACCAGAGGATGAGTCGTCACACCCCCTCCCCTCCCACCACCCCCCCCCCCCCCCCCCACCCCCAGAGGATGAGACGTCACTCCCCCTCACCTCCCACTCATCCCCCCCAAGAGGATGAGACGTCACACCCCCTCCCCTCCCACCCCCCCCCCCCCCCCCCCCCCCGAGGATGAGACCCATACATTCTGCACCCTCTCCTTTCCATTACTATGAATGTTATGCTTTCTCTGTTATGCGTGCAAGAAACAATACTTTTCACTGCATACTAATACATGTGACAATAATAAATCACAATCAGATCTTGGGAGGATCAGGGGCGGCGATCTGAGAGAGTGTCACAATTAGGCACAGCAATCGGGGGGCTCATGGTCAGTGGAGTGATCAGGGGGGTGGGGGTGCGATTTCCGAGGGGGTAGAGAGTGACAATCTCCCAGTGCACTGTCTATTCTTGTACACAGTGCACTGGGAGATCAGTGCGCATGTGCAATAGTGCCCCCTAGCAGTCTACAGCCAGCTTCCTGACGTGAATAGACTCCATCCATCCCCTCTAAAGGCAAGAGTCACACTTTGCTTCATTTGTTTTTCTAAGTGCCATATGATAGCACCTGGGATCTCATTCGGCACTTTTACATTCATTTAGCACTTCGAATTTTTTTGCTAAGGTTGCTCCCAATATTTCCCTCTGTGCACAGAACAACTCTATGTGTCAGAAAACCTTTGAATAGCTTTGGGTTCACTGGACAGAACATTAGTTTAAAGCTTCATATGATGGACTGTAACTCTGACAATGCAGCACTCGCTCAGTAATGCACTGGAATGTTAGCTCCGGTTACATACAACAAAAACTTGAAGTGGGGCTTAAACCCATAAACTTCGCCCTCAATTGGCACATGCAACAAGTTTTAGATGCATTTCTCTTTTCCTTAGGATTTTCCAGGGCTCCCTCCCAATACACAACCGAAGAGGATGGATAAGGAACCCAATACTAGACCCTTCCCAACAACAGTCTGTAACCAGAGATTGAATAAAGTGTGATTGACGGAGGCTGAGGGGGCAACCTGATAGAAGTTTATTAAGTTATGAGGGTCATAGATAAGGTGAACATTTGGAAGCTTTTTCCCAGGACAGAAATGACAATCACAAGGGGACACGAGTTCAAGGTAAGGGAGGAAAGGTTCAGTGGAGATGTGCAGGGGAAATCTTTTACATGGAGGATGGTGGGGGCCTGGAATACTGCCAAGTGAGGTGGTAGAGGCAGATACGTTCGTAACATTTAAGACTTATATCAGGCGGGGTATAGAAGGATACAGGTGGTTTGGCTAGATAGGACAACGTGATCGGTGCAGGCTTGGTGGGCCAAAGGGCCTCTTCCTGTGCTGTACTGTTCTTTGTTTGTTTAGCTACAAGAGGATGTGTGCAAGAGTTAATCAGACCAATGTTGTACTCTTCATTTTAATTGAAGACTGCTCAAGTTGCAAAATTTGTACTTTGTCCATTGATAACTGGCAATTGCAAAGTAATTATCCATGAAACTTAAATATAAAATAAAGCTCAGAAAACAACAACATGCAACAATATTAATAAAATATTCATAAACAAAAGGTACTTGGGATGATTGCACCATGAACACAGTCTGCCAATTAAAGCTACCAACTTAAAATGAATTAGAATTCACCCAGAGGGACCGACAACCAAGTCAGGCTCAATCCATCAAATCCGCGGCAAGTTAAGGGCCTGAAGCACTTCGTCATCTTTCTCCAAAGGAGCCACCTACAGTTAATTGCTCATCTATGTCCTCTAAAACACAAGAGACCAACAGGAATGTAGTCAATAAGCGAACTGTCTGAGAATCACTGTAACTGCCAATGTCAAATTAACTACATTGCAAGGGTTAAAAAAAATGAAGATGCAAAATAAATTCTCTGTAAATACATAGAAGTTGTAAAAAAAATTAAAAGAAACCTGTTTCTGCAAATAGAATTCTAATTTCATTTCCCTCTTCCCTCATCTGTCTGAAGAGGAAGATTCTGACACCAGTGTTGCCCATCTCCTAATAATGAGAGGGATTCAGCACCTACACAAAGCTGGAGAGACTCCCAGGAGCACTGCCCAAATGAGAACCCTCCATTATGAAGCTGACAGTTATGCTCCAGGATAATTCTATCTGCAGGCACTGAACATCTGCCTTCGCTGAGCTCCCCATAGCAATCCAACAAAAGTGATGAGTGGCATCCCAACAGGCAGGGAGCACCCTAGGGCAGGACAAGGCTGTTGCTGCAACAAAGAAAAACTGACGTGCGACACAACAAGCGGGGGATCAGCGTACATAACAAACCGCATATCATGTAAAAGTGTTGCACATAGACACGCAAGCACAGGAATCATAGGATCCCTACAGTGCAGAAGGAAGCCATTCGGCCCTTCGAGCCTGCACCAGCAACAATCTCACCCAGGCCCTATCCCACATATTTACCCTGCTAATCCCCCTGCAAAAAAGCGGACAATTCAGCATGACCAATCCACCTAACCTGCATATCTTTGGAGTGTGGGAGGAAACCTGAGCACAGGGAGGAAACCCATGCAGACACGGGGAGAATGTGCAGACTCCACACAGGCAGTGACCCGAGGCCAGAATTGAACCTGGATCTCTAGTGGTGTGAGGCAGCAGTGCTAACCACTGTGCCACCATGCCCCCCCAGGTTGTAGCAAAAAGGCCACAGTCTCAGTTTTGACTCAGTGATTGTACTCTTGCTTCTTAGTCAGATGGCTGTGGGTTCCAGCCCCCTGCTATCTCCCTACCCCCAACCCCTTCCCCAAAGACTGAACACTTAATCTATGCTGACTTTCAATGCAGTTTACAGGGAGTGCTGCATGGTTGGAGGTGTTGTCTTTCAAATGAGACTTTAACTCTTTCAAGCGACTGTAAAAGATCAGTCTCGAAGTATAGCAGAGGTGATCTTCCCCATTTTCCTGGCCAATAGTTATTGCTCAGTCAATATTTAACAGATGTTGTAGTCATTTAGCTCATTGCTTTTGGTGAGATCTTGCTGTGCTTAAATTGGTTGCACATTTTCTTACATTTAAATAGTGACTACACATCAGAGGTGCCTCATTGGCTGCAAAGGGCATGGTTTCCTGGCCGCACTTGCCCCCATGGTCCCCCCCTCCCCCCCTCCCCCACCCCCACCCCCCAGGCAGGATGGGAAAAATCCCCCCCAAGTGTTTGATTGTGAAATATATTTTCACAATCCAGGTTCAATTCCGGCCTGGGGTCACTGCCTGTGTGGAGTTTGTATGTTCTCCCCGTGTCTGTGTGGTTTTCCTCCGAGTGCTCCACCATCCTCCCACACTCTAAAGATGTGCGGGTTAGGTGGATTGGGCATGCTATATGGCCAATTTGATTGATTGCTACGTAAATTCAAGTTTTTTCCTTTCATTCACAATTACACAAATTACGAACAACATTCAAACCACCGGTCTGCATTAACATTTGATTTGATTTTTGATTTGATTTATTATTGTCACATGTATTGGGATACAGTGAAAAGTATTGTGCACGCTGTACATACAAAACATATCGTTTATAGAGCACATAGGAAAGAAGAGGGTGCAGAATATAATGTTACAGTCATAGCAAAGGTGTAGAGAAAGACCAGCTTAATATATGGTAGGTCCATTCAAAAGTCTGGTGGCAACAGGGAAGAAGCTGTTCAGTGGCACACGTTCTCAGACTTATGTATCTTTTTCCCACCGGAAGAAGGTGAAAGATAATATTGTTAATTGACACAAAGCACCTAGATTATCCTGGCAAACCCTGAGGAGTTTTTAAATACATTCGCTCACAGGGTGTGGGCATCATTGACTAGGCCAGCATTTATTGAGCATCCTTAATTGAGTAGGGAGATAGGGTGTAGATCCAAGGAAGTCAAGGTGGGAATTTTAACTGCCGGCAGGCTACCAATGGCAAAGCATTATATTCAGTTGGAATCATGTCCACCCCGGGTAGATTCAAACCATGACAATTTTAATAATCAGGCTGCATTAAAATGTCATTGCCCAACATCTTGGTCAGACCTGTGGAGAATGAAGAGAACTGAGCCACTGGTCTTGACAACCTGCTGATGCTCAGGTAAGTGTGAGGGACTAGGGCGATTCAGGTTGTCTTGAAGAATGATGGCATGTAAAAATGTAACAAAGGAATAAAATGCATAGAACTCACGTAAAAATGAAAGCAAAGTGTACAGGATAATCATAGAATCCCCACCATTCAGAAGGAGGCCATTCGGCCTATTGAGTCTGCACTGACTCTTCAAAAGAGCATCCTACCTCAGCCCTATCCCCATTAATCCCCCTAACCTACATATCTTGTGACACTAAAGGAAAATTTAAAATGGCCAATCCATCTAACCGGCACATCTTTGGACTGTCGGAGGAAACCCATGCAGACACGGGGAGAACGTGCAATCTCTACATAGACAGTCACCCAAGGCTAGAATCAAGCCCAGGCCCCTAGCACTGTGAGGCAGCAGTGCTAACCACTGTGCCACCGTGAACAGATCTTGTTGGGGAGAATGACTCCAGACAGTCCTTAACAACCAAGGGTAAATCTACCAATGTGACAATGTTCCACAGAGTATTCCTTGAACCCCGAACGTAATTGAGTAAAACTCCAAGATATCAGTCTAAGATTGCAAACAATGTTATTAGGCCTTGACCAATTAAATTTCAAGTACAAGATTTCTCTGGTCCCAGCAGCCCACAGAACATGCTTGATCTGTGCTTATATCGGCAACCTTAAATTCCATCCTTAACCAGTTATCCATCTCCTTGAACGAAGTGGTGTTGTGCCTGACTCATGGTTCATGCTCAGTTGACTGACTGGATGTGCATGATCCAATATCATAGAATCATTTATTTTGAATAGATAATCTCAGCCTTTCCTCTATTTGTTGCACTCGGCTGCAATCGAGGAGAAACACTGTATAAAATCAACATGTGTGGGTTATTCGAGGCACACAACTCTCTTATTAATGCAGCCCAAGAGCAACTAATGAGCTCTGATGGTTGGTGATTGTTCCAGCAGTAACAGGAACTACTTGTAAATCAGAACAAATAGTCATAGCTGCAGGAGGTGTATTAATAATGAGTAACCCACTCTTCCAGAGAAAACAACGCAGCTACACATCATTGAGTTTGACTCGAATTTAACTCAAAAAGGCCAGATTTTTACTGAAAAAGTAAAGGGGGTGACCCTATAAAGGGCTCTTAAATTTATAAAAAGTTAGTCTAAGACGAATCATGATTTTTACTGGTGAATGAAGCGATGAAAAGAGGCTAGAAATTTTAAGATAATTAGCAAAAACATTAAAAGGTGGCAAGACAGATGAGCCTGCACAATCTCCCACTTTTCAGCTCATTAATTATGAATCAACAAGGAATTCGTCAAATCTTGTGGCGAACCGGGCTGGGATTCACCTCAGATGAGGATGCAGAACAACCATCTGATGAAGACTGTGTTCACCTGCAACCTCCTCGGCCTGATCTGCTGGAGTTGATGGGGTCACTGACAGAGGGGATTTGGAGCAGCAGCAAACTCTTGGAGTATCCTGAGTGGACGTTCCTGGACTGTCCGGCTGGTGCTCCTCTGCCCTTTCAGTGCCCGAGGGCCTGCTTTGTAGTAATCCTTGATTACTACAATCTCCCTCCACGTTCCCCATCCTTGATGAGATGGGGCACGTGGAGGGAGATTGAGGTGCCCTGACACCCTCTTGTCTAGCCACTGCTGAAGCTTGCTATGACTAGTGCGATCGGTGTACAGATCCCGGTGTAAATCCAGCAGACACTGTTGGACCTGGGTCTGCAAAGCGGCCATCACCCTTTCCAGGTAGATTTCAATGTGCTTACATGACAGGGCCATGATATCAGACAGAATGTGGATGGACTTCAATATCCTTTGCTCCAATTTGGTTATGGGTCTCTGACAACTTTGTCTGATGTTCCCCTGCATGTCTCTCAGGGCCGTTCGCGGAGTCTCAACATCTGACTCAGACTCAGCAGGGGCTAGTCTTCAACAGCCCTCTGAGTGCCAGAGACCTCAGCTATCACTGCCTCCTCCTGCTGCGGACCTCAGAGCAGAAGACCCTGAGCAGGCTGGGGCCTGTCAGGCTTCAGATCACAAAGTCATCTCAGACAACAGGAAATAGCAGTCAGCTGGCTGCCTCCATCTCTGCTGTGGATGTTGGGGCTGCACCAGATACAGCGATAAAGTAAGAAAAATCAAGTTGTTCTGACTGCACACTGGTGGCACAGGGTGTTCATTCAATGTATATACTCCTCACTATTGTAAGTATATTTTGCATTTATCCCACTCCAAGTCTCAGGTCTTCAATGGCTAATCGACGTGATGTGAGGTCCTGTATTCATTCAAGCATCAAAATGTACACCCTTACAATTAGCTCCCATCTGAATCCTCATTTGCGTTAACTCTCAATCAATCTCAACACACATTTAACCTTTATTTTCATATCTGTGACACTAAACAAAGGTGCTTATTACTAATTAATACTAATTAATTACTATTCACTAAATTAATTAATACTTATTACTAATAAATAAACTTTACTTTAACAAAGGTACTTCATATGTGAAAATTATGGTTGGACAATACACTTGTGACCATGGAATTTACTGCCCCATAGTGCTGTGGATGCCGGGACATTGAGTAAGTTTGAGGAGATGGACAGATTTTTAATTAGTAATCATAGAATCATGGAATACCTATAGTGCAGAAGGAGGCCATTCAGTCCATCGAGTCTGCACCGATCACAGTCCCACCAAAGCCCTATTCCCGTAACACCTCATATTTACCCTGCTAACCCCCCTAACACTAGGGTCAATTTAGCATGGCCAAACAACCTAACCCTCGCATCTTTGGACTGTGAGAGGAAACCAGAGCACCCGGAGGAAACCGACGCAGACATGGGGAGAATCTGCAAACTCCGCACAGACAGTGACCCGAAGTCAGAATTGAACCCGGGTCCCTGGCGCTGTGAGGCAGCAGTGCTAACCACTGTGCCACGGTGCCGCCCTAGTAACCCGTTGAAGGGTTGTGGAGAATGGACAGGCAAGTGGAGTTGAGGCCAAGACAAGGTCAGCCATGATCGTATTGAGTGACTCAAAATGTATGAGCCATGTGAGCTCCCCGGGTGCCGAGCCCAAAATGCTGGATCTGCTTTCTGTGATCACAAATGAGCTGCACATTCAGAGACTGAAACCCTTTTCAATTAGTAAGTCTCACAAGCAGCTGCCAGGGAGCTCTCAAAGCCACATGATTGCAGTAGATGGCACCCTGCATTTGCAGGAAACTTGAGATCGCTGCGAATCGGACAGCTCCGGCAGTCTGGCTTGCCTCATCCATGCGGAACTGCACAAAAGGGTGAGCTTTACTGAAAAGGGCATCTGTCACCTTCCTTCTTCATTTGTGTGTCGCCAATTGTAAAATTCCACAAAGGTCCTCAGTGGAGCCCTGGGAGGATCCACTGGCAAAATAGTTTATTGAGGTGGTAATCTTCAAAGCCAGGATGCCTTTCCAGTCCGTCCGGCTTGAGCTCCTCATGGAGAATGCGGCAAATATGAGCTAACACATCCCTAGATAAGTGAAGGTGCCTGTAGCAATGTCATGTTTATCTTCAGGTATCAGCTGCATCTGTTGTAGATCCTTGGCCGTAGCAAATGTCTGTGGATTTCCCCCCTTCCCCACAGCATCTTGATCCTCACGGTGATGGTCTTCCCTGAGCTGTGCCAATCGAAGACAGGCCCTTCCTCCCCTCATTCTAATCATAACTGTTAACAGGGCAGCATTGTCTATGGCCTGAATTTTCCACTCCTCCTTGTATCTGTGAATGGACACAATTGAGCAGTCAATGGTCATTCCTGTGGAATGGTCTCCCTCCATATCCAGTCTCTAGCCCTTGATCTGCCCTCAGTCTGCGTTGTGACAAATCAAGGCCACCACTTGCGGGATGATATTATCCCGGAGGATGACAGGGCATTCCCCCCAGATGTGACTGACAGTTCACAGGGAGGGTCTTAATTAGAGTCAAAAGACCCATGTCTTGTAATTCAGTCAGACTTCTGGTAGTTAGCTTCCAAAGGCCTTGACAATAACTATCATTACCCAATCCTTGCAATTATGTCACAACTCCAAACGTGAATGCCACGACCAGTGCCATGGGAATATTGTAGGCTCCATGTTCTTCTGCACAGCAGCTGTAGCCCTTGAATATTTGACCTTCCATCCATTCTGACCCCCTGAGTGTTACTGCGCACTCTGTCCCCCTGAGTGTTGCTGCGCACTCTGTCCCCCTGAGTGTTACTGCGGACTCTGTCCCCCTGAGTGTTACTGCGCACTCTGTCCCCCTGAGTGCTACTGCGGACTCTGTCCCCTGAGTGTTACTGCGCACTCTGTCCCCCTGAGTGTTACTGCGCACTCTGTCCCCCTGAGTGTTACTGCGCACTCTGTCCCCCTGAGTGTTACTGCGCACTCTGTCCCCCTGAGTGTTACTGCGCACTCTGTCCCCCTGAGTGTTACTGCGCACTCTGTCCCCCTGAGTGTTACTGCGCACTCTGTCCCCCTGAGTGTTACTGCACACTCTGTCCCCCTGAGTGTTACTGCGGACTCTGTCCCCTGAGTGTTACTGCGCACTCTGTCCCCCTGAGTGTTACTGCGCACTCTGTCCCCCTGAGTGTTACTGCGCACTCTGTCCCCCTGAGTGTTACTGCGCACTCTGTCCCCCTGAGTGTTACTGCGCACTCTGTCCCCCTGAGTGTTACTGCGCACTCTGTCCCCCTGAGTGTTACTGCGCACTCTGTCCCCCTGAGTGTTACTGCGCACTCTGTCCCCCTGAGTGTTACTGCGCACTCTGTCCCCCTGAGTGTTACTGCACACTCTGTCCCCCTGAGTGTTACTGCGCACTCTGTCCCCCTGAGTGTTACTGCGCACTCTGTCCCCCTGAGTGTTACTGCGCACTATGACCCCCTGAGTGTTACTGCACACTCTGTTCCCCTGAGTGTTACTGCGCACTCTGTCTCCCTGAGTGTTACTGCGCACTCTGTCCCCCTGAGTGTTACTGCGCACTCTGTCCCCCTGAGTGTTACTGCGCACTCTGTCCCCCTGAGTGTTACTGCGCACTCTGTCCCCCTGAGTGTTACTGCGCACTCTGTCCCCCTGAGTGTTACTGCGCACTCTGTCCCCCTGAGTGTTACTGCGCACTCTGTCTCACAATACCATGATGTAAACGTCCTGGACCAAGTGTCTGAGGTAACCCTGCACATAATAACGTGAACAATCATCAGTGCACAGAGAGGCCTTACCTCACCCAAGACCGGGACCAAGACATGTGGGCCACACAGAGCCATCTATTACAATACATCTAATAATGTCCCAGGACAGTCTGATCAACATGACCCCCTCAGTGCCGCCTCAGCCCCGGGACAGTCTGATCAATATTCCCCCGACAGTGCGGCCTCAGCCCCAGGACAGTCTGTTCATTATGAGCCCCACAGTGTGGCCTCAGCCCCCGGGGGACAGTCTCGGATTCTTCCATGGACAGTCTTGTCTCTGGACACTCTCACTACTCCACTCTGTTCCTTGACCACCCCCTACTCCTGTTTCCATCCCATCCCTCATCTTTTGTGTACACCCCAGCGTCCTGCCTCTGTCTACCCTTTCCCCTCTCATGCTTCCCCCTACTCCTGCTTCCATTCACTCCTCCCAGCTCATGTTTCCCTCCTAGTCTTGCTTCAGTCTCACTCCTCCCCTCTCGTGTTCCACACCGCCGTCACTCTACGGTGTACTGCCTCTGCCTGCTGGTCCTGCCTCCAGTGCCAAGCCTTGGCACAGCTTGTGCTGCAGGCACCTGACATTTTCCAGTTACAAACTTAAAGGAAGATGAAAGCAACATCTACTGACCTCTGAGACCTGGATGAAGTGAGGCTTGCCAGGTGCACGGCATTCATAAAGAGGCATAAAAGAGACCATTCGAATTATCCATTGGGCGGGGCACTTAATTTGGAGGGAAACGGGATCCCAACAAATTTGCCTTTTAATGAACAGTGAAAATATGTTAATGAAAGCACATGTGGTTCCTGACATAGATCAGTGGGAAAATTGACCCGTCTTTAACCAGCCATCAGATTGAGGCAACTTCTTGCAAGTTGTGCCCAGCATACCTTCTAATTCTATCTTTTACTCTCATTCTATACGTCTGAAACTTCATTCTAACTCTTTTAAACTCTTTAGCAAAGCTACCTTTCTCCACCCTAGCTATGACTATAACACCACATTTTGCACTCTCTCATTTCCTTCTCTATGAACGGTATGCGTTGTCTGTATAACACGCAAGAAACAATACTTTTCACTGTATACTAATACATGTGACAATAATAAATCAAATTAAATCAAATCAAATTCTGCTGACTGGATTCTCATTCTTAGTCCCAAAAGAGTGGGCGGCATGGTGGCAAAGTGGTTAGCACTGCTGCCTCATAGTGCCAGGGATCCGGGTTCAATTCTGGCCTTGGGTGACTGTCTGTGTGGAGCTTGCACTTTCCCCCCTGTGTCTGCGCAGGTTTCCTCCAGGTGCTCTGGTTTCTTCCCACACTCCAAAGATGTGTGGGCTAGCTTGTTTGGCCATGTTAAATTGCCCCTTAGTGTCAGGCAGAGTAAATATATGGGGTTACGGGGATAGGGCCTGGGTGGGGATTGTTGTCAGTGCAGACTCGATGGATCGGATGGCCTTTTTCTGCACTGTAGGATTCTATGATTCAAAGTCTTGAGAACAAAATTCCGAATGAATCTTCCACCGGTGGAAACCAAACTGTTTCAATCACACCAAACTCAGCGCCCTGTCCGCTACACTTCTCGCTGCTGGCAGGGGCGGAAAATTCCACCTTATTTTTCACTCTCACCTTGGTTATTGGGGTAATTGCCGTACAGAGACAATCCACTACTCCACAAGGAAAACCGGAGGCTGTGCAGAGCTGGCTCACACTCACACCGTCAGTAAATGGGAAGTAGCTTGTCTCTCAGGCATGGTACAGGGGAGTGGGGGGGATGCGGGTACAAAACAGATATTTGGAAAAAGGTTAAATATGATCAGATATTGATTACTTACCACTGTCAGAACATGGGGAATACCCAAAATGTAGAGAACTTACAATCCGACGTCTTTTATTACATTAGTCACTGCATAACAATTTCCAATGCACTGCCTGTGATTGCCTTCATTTTCCGCTTCACTGTTTTGTAGCTATGCACGGTTGGTGCAGTGTGTTCTACAGAGGAGAGTAAGCGTTATTAAATGTTCCAGGTTCCTGACGGTGCTGATGTTCTGTGCACCATTAACTCAGCCTGTTAGACATACTGCCTCATGCTGATTTGACTTGCAGCTCATCAGCACACGCAGGCAGCAGACAGCACCAAGCCTCTCCTCCATCTACTCTTTTTTTCTACTGGAAGATCCTAAGGAAGAAATGAAATGAAAGATATGGGATATCTTTCATCCACTTCCAAAAGTGCAAGGGACACACAAACTCTTTTGTCATTAAGAATGAGAATCCAGTCAGCAGAGTCTGCCATTATTTTCCCTTCCCGTAGGCCACCAGGCCTAGCTTCTTCTAAGTCTCTCTCCTGCCGCCGCATCTTTCTCCATGTTGTCTTTATCTCCCTACTGGCCCTCTCTGAACTCAGCTTGCGTGTGAGACTAACCGTACGCCTCCAACAAAAACAGAAAACTGCTGGAAAATCTCAGCAGCTCTGACAGCATCTGTGGAGAGAGAATAGACATGATGGGGAGATGTTGGACTCGGGTAAGCACAGTAAGAAGTCTCACAACACCAGGTTAAAGTCCAACAGGTTTATTTGTCAGCACAAGCTTTCGGAGTCTCAGGCTCCTTCTTCAGGTGAGTCAGCCTGAGACTCCGAAAGTTTGTGCCGCCAAATAAACCTGTTGGACTTTAACCTGGTGTTGTCAGAGAGAATAGAGCCAACGTTTCGAGCCTGGATGACCCTTCATCAGAGCATACTCCTCCGACCCCATTCCCACTAAACTTGATTTGATTTGATTTATTATTGTAAGAAGTCTCACAACATTAGATTAAAGTCCAACAGGTTTATTTGGCACCACAAGCTGCCCCTTCAGTAGGTGAGTGGAGTCCAACCACAACAGCACTCAGAATACAAAGCAATAAAGCTTAAAATACTATTTTCCAGGCTCAACCTGACTGAGATCTTAATCAAAGAGAAGAGGACAGCAGTCTCTCGCTGGGGATGTAGGATATTAGGTGCGATATTAATACATGTTGCTTTTGTTTTTATTCATTTGTGGGAAATGGGTGTCACTGGCTGACCAGCATTTATTGCCGATCCCTAGTTGCCCTTGTTCAGAGGCCAGTTGAGAGTCAACCACATTGCTGTGGCTCCGGAATCACATGTAGACCAGACCAGGTAAGGACGGCAGATTTCCTTCCCTAAAGGACATTAAAGTTAAAATTAATTTATTAGTCACAAGTAGACTTACATTAACAATGAACACTGCAATGAAGTTACTGTGAAAATCCCCTAGTCACCACACTCCATCACCTGTTCAGGTACACTGAGGGAAAATTTAGCATGGCCAATCCATCTAGTGAACCAGATCGGTTTTTCCAACAATTGACAATGGTTTCATGGTTATTAGTCGATTCTTAATTCCAGATATTTCTCTTTTTACATTCAAATTCCACCATCTGCTGTGGCAAGATTCGAACCCAGGTCCTCAGAACATTAGGTAGTTTCAAGATTAATAGTCTAGCGATAATACCACTAGGCCATCACATTGCCGAGTGGTATTCATGACATTTGTGCGAGAAGTTTTGTTCTTTGCATGTGCTAAAAACAGTGCCTGCCACTTTATTTTAATTGGTACAGTTCTGGAGCTAATAAAGTAAAAACGCGTCCTCGTATTCTGCCCTTGGGTTACAGCATTGCAGTATCAGAGGTATTTCCCTACACTACTCCCTCCACTTAACGCAGGTCACAGCACTGTCTCTAGATGCCGCTCCCAGAGAGGTTATCCTTGTGACTGCAACTCCCTTCAGGACCTGTCTAAGCTGCCTTTGCTGCTGCTGGATTTGAGAGGGAAAAGTTGTACCTTCTTGCACTATCTCAGGTGGCTTCTGTCCTGTGGCAGGTGGGTTTCTAAACATCTTGACATATTTTTCAGCGCCATCTTAAATCGCTTATCTTGTGACCTGCAGGCTGGTTAATGTGTTGTTTTAATGCCTGCAGAATAACATCCACCTGTAGCAGCCGGAAAGCATAATCCACTATAATATAGTTCCGCAACAGTCAACCTGGTATCAAGGGAGGTGAGAGAGTGATAACATTTCCCTTTGAATATTGAGCATCTGCAGGAGTTTCTTACATATTCACAACCAGATTTTATACACACACAAATAATGTCTCAAGTATTATTCTGATAAAGTGCAATAAGAAACAATTCAAGGATAACATTGAACTTATGAACATTTCCCCATTCACAGTATTTGCTGAATAAAGCAGCATCTAGTAATTACATTTTCCATCTTGCTCCATGTATATTTCTGCCTCTCTCAAAATGGAAATGAAGGTTTTCCCCAGGGTGGATGGAGAAGCATAACCAGTTTGTGATTGACTAGTAACCAACTACATGTTGGTGATTGATGGAAGTACTGAAGTTATTGTGGCAAATCCGCACTTCTTAAAGGGGACCTGTGGCTGCTGCATTATGTTGATACCACAAATAATGGAACACCTTTGCACAAGTGATTATGGTTTGATGAATGCCTGTTGGTAAATACGTTGACTGATTTCCTCAATGAATAATTTATCAATAAACAATGACAATCCTAAGTAACCATTGAGATGAGAGTATTTGTTACCATTTGCTATTTGTCCTTGATGCAGGTAATTAAAACTTGTACAAAAACATTGCGTTGACAAATAGTGGGAATTAGTCACTGAACTAATTAATATTTTTCTTCTGAAAGCCTTTAATTGACAGGATTTTGGATTTCTCAGTCAACATTTTATATTGAGCCCTATATTTTTATAGGGCGGCGTGGTTAGCACTGCTGCTTCACAGCTCCAGGGACCTGGGCTCGATTCCCGGCTTGGGTCGCTGTCTGTGTGGAGTTTGCACATTCTCCTCGTGTCAGCGTGGGTTTCCTCCGGGTGCTCCGGTTTCCTCCCACAGTCCAAAGATGTGCGGGTTAGGTTGATTGGCCATGCTAAAATTGCCCCTTAGTGCCCTGAGACGCATAGGTTAGAGGGATTAGCAGGTAAAAATATGTAGGGATATGGGAGTAGGGCCTGGGTGGGATTGTGGTCGGTGCAGACTCGATGGGCCAAATGGCCTCTTTCTGCACTGTAGGGTTTCTATGATTCTATGATATCTATTTCAAAATGTTGCTGAAACATTAAACCAAGATGTAAAAGGGTTAGTTCAACCCTGAGCTGAACTTCAAACCCCAAAACCTATTTATTTCCAAAACTATTTATTTCCCCTCACTGATTTGGAGGAAAATGTGGGTGGTTTTGCAGATGATGACATGGAGAACTGTCAGAGGATACAACAGGATATGGAGGCAGATGGAGTTTAATCTGGACAAATGCGAAGTGATGCATTTTGGAGGATCAAATTTAGGTTTGAAATGGCAGAATCCTTAGGAATATTAACATACAGAAGGATCTGGGCGTGCAGGTTCACAGTTCCCTAAAAGTGGCAACACAGGTGACCAAGGTGATTAAGAAGACATGGCATGTTTGCTTTCGTCAGCCAGGGCATTTAGTACAAGAGTTGGCAAATCATGTTGCAGCAATATAAAACCTTTGTTAGGCTGCAATTGAAGTATTGTATGCAGTTCTGCATGCCACACTACCAGAAGGATTAGGAAGCTTTGGAGAGAGTGCAAAGAAGGTTCACCAAGATGTTGCCTGGTTTCAAGGGTGTTGTCTATGAGGAGAGGTTGAATAAACTACGATTGCTTTCACTGGAAAGACAGAGGCTGAGGGAAGATCTGATAGAGGTCTACAAAATTATGAGAGGCATTTACAGGATGGATAGTCAGAGGCTTTTTCCCAGAGTGGAAGTGAGTTGGCGAGAGGTCAAGCAATAAAATGAACAGTTGAAAGAACTGTTGATTGTTCTTTGACATCAAATTCAAAAGGAATACATAACTATTCAGCAACACAAAGAAACAAAGACGGTCTTAAACCACAGAGTGGAAGCACAGCAGAAGAAACTCGAGGAGCGTCACAGGGAAACTCAAGATGAAGCAAGTGAACCTTTGCGAAAAGTAAAACCTATTGAAGGACATTCACTTGCTCTCCCTCAGGTCGAAGTTTGTTTCACTAGAAAATTACAAAGTGAAGCAAAATGAATTTAACATCACTCTGAACAAACTGAAGAACTGGTTGGCAGTGCAGACTCAGCAATGTTCCACATTCCAGAACATAGCCAAAGGCTACAAGAAACAGACTAAAGAGCTTAAGAAGCAGCTGAATGCCAAAGAGGGCGCATTAAAAGGAAGAGTCATAGAACTTTACAGAAACAAATACCAAAAATAAGATCAAAAACTAAGTTTGACCCTGAAGTGCAAGGCACTGGTAGAAGATAAAACCATGAGTGCCTTAGACGTGCCAAGAATGGTTGAGCTGAATGAAAAGATTCATAAAGCTGCCAAACGATTTGAAAGTAAAACAACAAATCCAGGTTTGGCTGAAATTGTGAGACAAATGGAAATGAAGGTTTCATTTGCAAAACATATACACCCAGCAATAACCTGGTGGACACCATGGAGAAAGAAAATTTGAGTCGACTCTAGGGATGAGCGTAGTGCACATTCCCTTTGGAAGGAATGGGACAAACACACTCAGGGTGGGATTTTCTGGCCATGCACGCCCCCAAGACCGAAAATTCCTTCCCGTGGTTAATGGACCTTTAAATGGTTCGCCAAATTTTCTGTCATGCCTGCTGCGATTCCTGCAGTGAGCAGGATGGGAAAACTCCACCCATAGGCTGGAATTTTACCGCCATGTCAGCCCCGGAATCGGGACGGGGCACAGAACGCAATTCTCCATTGGCCTCGGGCGGGATTTTACGAGCCTCGCCCAAGCGAGATCATAAAATACCAGCTATAGTGTCTGAATAAAGTAGATGAATTGTTAATAAAGAGAAATACAACTTGAAGAAGTGTAAAGAATGAATCAGATGGTGATAACAAAGGACCAGAAACACAGAGCGCTATGGCACGGTGGCACAGTGGTTAGCACTGCTGTCTCACAGCGTCAGGGACCCGGGTTCAATTCCGGCCTTGGGTCATTGTCTGTGTGGAGTTTGCACGTTTTCCCAGTGTCTGCGTGGGTTTCCTCTGAATGCTCCGGTTTCCTCCCACACTCCAAAGATGTGCGGGTTAGGATGATTGGCCATGCTGATTGTCCCTTAATGTCAGGAGATCAGCAGGGTAAATATGTGGGGTTACATGAATGGGGCCTGGGTGGAATTGTGGTTGGTGCAAACTCGATGGGCTGAATGGCCTCTTTCTGCACTGTAGGGATTCTATGATTCTATGATACTATCATTCCTCCAAATGTGACAGACCACGATTTGGAAAAACTGTCAAGCCTCAAGACAATCTGAATTCATAAAGGCAGAGTCTAGGGGTGGGGCAAAGGATAGCAAGTAAAGATTATATGGTAATACTCTGTTGGAGGGGAGAAACGTTTTCTATTCAAAAGGAAGAAAGATGTTGTATCACGCGCCTGCATGCCATGGTCATGTAAAGGTGCTCAGCAGAGCAAATGTTAACATGGGGCTTGAGAGTAGCATTCCCCAAGGTATGATGTATAGAGTTTCATGGTGAGTGATTCAGAGAGAGATCTTTGGAAGCAGCCTGCATGGGAGAAACATGCCTGTATGATAGTAATCTGAGATCTGTAAGTATTTAAAGATTAAAAAGAAAAGGTTCCTATTTAAATATACAAATTTCAAATCTCATCATTGAGACATCTAAAGAACACATAATACAAGATAAATCACCCTTCATTCTCACTTATCTACATTGGGTCTCAGTTTCCGAACATTTTAAATGAAGAATTCTTTATATTCTTGTCCCAACCTACCTCTGGAACATTATCCAGCCTTATAGAGTCATAGAGGTTTACAGCATGGAAACAGGCCCTTCGGCCCAACTTGTCCATGCCACCCTTTTTTTTTTAAACCCCTAAGCTAATCCCAATTGCCCACATTTGGCCCATATCCCTCTATACCCATCATACCCACCTAACTATCTAAATGTTTTTTAAAAGATAAAATTGTACCCGCCTCTACTACTACCTCTGGCAGCTTGTTCCAGACACTCACCACCCTCTGTGTGAAAGAATTGCCCCTCTGGACACTTTTGTATCTCTCCCCTTTCACCTTAAACCTATGCCCTCTAGTTTTAGACTCCCCTACCTTTGGGAAAAGATATTGACTATCTACCTTGTCTATGCCCCTCATTATTTTATAGACCTCTATAAGGTCACCCCTCAGCCTCATACGCTCCGGAGAAAAAGTCCCAGTCTATTCAGCCTCTCCTTATAATGCAATCAATCAAGTCCCGGTAGCATCCTAGTCAATCTTTTCTGCACTCTTTCTAGTTCCTCTTATAATTCCTCTCACAACTTTTTTCCTTGGTGCTGGGTTTGGCAGCATTACCCCTACCTTTCTCCACCATTGCTGTCCAAGCCTGCAGCCACCTAGATACTACTATTCCTGAACCCTTCGAATTCTCCTTTTCTTTGCCTGTTTTAAAAGCCTTTCGCAACTCTTCTTTTTTTCAGATGAGCATGGCAGCAGCCTACTGCAAGTGTTGGCTTACTTCAATGTGCAGATGAAGAGACTAACACCAGTTTTGGCTTCCCTTCACAGAAATTGGTCAGAGATGGGGGTACATGGCAGGCATCTGTTTGGCTGGGTTTGCGATCCTTAGGGTACTAAAGAACTGCAGTGAAAAATACAAGCTAGAGAAATTCAAGAGGGCAGATGAAGTCAATTACATTACTGCATCTCTTTGCCCACCACCATCATACAGCTCCCCATCTCACCTAAACCGTGCCCCCAAAATTGTCTTATCTCACTGACCAAAAGGAAAAAAAAGATAAGCCGGCAGGAAAATGGAAAATACTGATAGAGTTAAATGAGGAAGGATGGTGGGGGAGGGTAAATAAGGAAGGATGATAAGTAAGGGGGGGTAGGGGGGAAAATGTTCGATTGTAAATGTCTACATGAACTGGTAAGTGCCTGCTCTAAACTTTTCTATGTCAAAAACAACCAGTGGCTAAATATATTAAATTAGTTTCATTTGATGGCCTCATGCACCATTCATTCATAGAATCATAGAGTCCCGACAGTGCAAAAGGAGGCCATTTGGCCCATCAAGTCTGCACAGGCTCTCCAACAGAACATCCTACCCAGGCCCTATCCCCGTAACCCCACATATGTACCTCACTAATCCCCCCCCATACATCTTGGGACACTAAGGGGCAATTTAGCATGGCCAATCAACCTGACCTGCACATCTTTGTTTTTGCCTTTTTACTTGAGTAGAGCAGATCAAACATTTTGTCTTTGCGAACATCCATTACAAAGGAGGCGAACCATCTATCGTTTGATAGGACTCCCATTTCTTTGTTAATATTAATTTGTTTTCTATGCTCATTATAATTGTCCTAACAAAAACAGCCAAATAAACATAGAATCATGGAATAGAATCGTAGAATCATACAGCACAGAAGAGACTCTTTGACCCATTGAGTCCACACCGACACATCAGAAACACCTGAAGTCCCACCTGATTGGAACTGCCAGCACTTGGTCCATTGCCCTGAATGTTATGATGTGCCAAGTGTTCATCCAGATACTTTTTAAAGGATGTGAGGCAACTCTCCTCTACCACCCTCCCAGGGAGTGCATTCCATACCGTCAATGCCCTCTGGGTAAAAAAGGTTGTCCCCACAACCCCCCTAAACCTCCTACCCCTCAGCTTGAACCTATGTCCCCTCATGACTGACCCTTCAATTAAGGGAACAGCTGCTCCTTATCCACTCTGTCCATGTCTCTCATAATCTTGTACATCTCGATCAGGTCGCCCCTCAGTCTTCTCTGCTCTAATGAAAACAACCCAAGTCTACGCAACCTCTCTTCATAATTTAAATGTTCCATCCCAAGCAGCATCCTGGTGAATCTCCTTTGCACCCCCTCACATCCTTTTGATAATATGGCGACCAAAACTGAACACAGTACTCTTGCTGTAACCTCACCAAAGTTCTATGCAACACCAACATGACTTCCCTGCTTTTGTAATCTATGCCTCAATTGGTAAAGGCAAGTGTCCCATATACCTTTTTCGCCAAGGTACCTTTGTTCCACAGAACTTCCTGGTATCCTACCATTCATTCAGTATTTTCTTGTCAAATTGCACCTTCCAAAGTGTATCACCTCACACTTTTCAGAGTTAAATTCCACCTGCCACTTATCTGCTCATTTGACCATTCCATCTATATCTTCTTGTAGCCAGCCCATGACACTCCGCCTCACTGTTAACCACCTGTCCAATCTTTGTGTCATCTGCAAACTTACTAATCCTATCCCCCAAATAGTCATCAATGTCACTTATATAAATGATGAATAATAGGGGGCACAACACAGATCCCTGTGGTACGCCACTGGACACTGGCTTCCAGTCACTAAAGCAGCCTTCTGTCATCACCCTCTCTCTCCTACAACTGAGCCAATTTTGAATCCACTTTATCAAATTACCCTGTATCCCATGTGAATTTACCTTCTTTACAAGTCTCCCATATGGGACCTTGATGTGAAGATGCCGGCGTTGGACTGGGGTGGGCACAGTAAGGAGTCTCACAACACCAGGTTAAAGTCCAACAGGTTTATTTGGAATCACGAGCTTTCGGAGCACTGCTCCTTCACCAGGTCTTTGCCTGCATATGCTGTGTTTGTGAACATACCTCTCCACTCACCTGATGAAGAAGCAGTGCTCTGAAAGCTCGAGATTCCAAATAAACTTGCTGGACTTTAACTTGGTGTTGTGAGACTTCTTAATGTGGGACCTTGTCAATGGCTTTGCTGAAATCCATATAAACTGCATTGACTGCACTACCCTCGTTGACAAACAGAAGAAGGGGAAAACCTATTTTCTACAACAATGTCAACAAAAGTTTGCAACTGTGCGCCTCTGATTAATGTTCTCATTTTTCATTTTGGTCTCATGAGGATTGTAGAATTGCTTATTTAAACCACTGTGGTGTCAGCGTGTCATCACACAGTTCAGTGGTTCACTGTAACTATGCAGAAACATTTGGCTCCATGAACTGGGAGACAGCAAACCTGGACAAGTCGAGCCATAGGTAACAATCTAATAACAGCTATGAAGATCCCTTAAATAATAAATGAAATTCTTTCAAACAAATTTGCTGCTCATAGTTACAGTTCCTGGAAAACAACGATGCACAACTAAAAGATGCACCGAGATGCAGGGTGTGATGCAGAGTCAATTAATACACATGGGGGCGGTACGGTGGCACAGTGGTTAGCACTGCTGCCTCACAGCGCCAGGGACCTGGCTTCGATTCGCGGTTTGAGTCAATGTGCGGAGACTGCACGTTCTCCATCGTGTCTGCATGGGTTTCCGCCGGGTGCTCCGGTTTCCTCCCACACTCCAAAGATGTGCAGATTAGGTGGATTGGCCATGCTAAATTTCCCCTTAGTGTCAGAGGGACTAGCTAGGGTAAATGCATGGGGTTATGGGGATAGGGCCTGGGTGGGATTGTGGTCGGTGCAGACTTGATGGGCCGAATGGGATTCTATGATAAATAATTACTAATGACGGGAACTTCAACTTTGATTATGGGAACAGTAATGCAAATACATATTCAGAACCCCAAAGAACAATTTTCCAGACAGATTATTTACTACTGATGGGTCATGAGTTCACAAACCATTTTGTTCCGAAGAATCGCAAAAACATCATTCAGAGGTAGGAAGACAAAGTGTTCGGTTAAATGATGCTAAGACAGAGATTATTCTGAATATAAATTTGGGCTTAGTTTTAAGTTTATTTATTAGTGTCACAAGTATTCTTACATTAATACCGCAGTGAAGTCGCTGTGAAAATCCCCTATTCACTACACTGCGGCACCTGTTCAGGTTCTTATGTTTGATTTGATTTATTATTGTCACATATATTAGTATACAGTGAAAAGTATTGTTTCTTGTGAGTTACACAGACAAAACATACCGTTCATAGAGAAGGAAAGGAGACAGTGCAGAATGTAGTGTTACAGTCATAATGTAGTGTTGCAGGGTACACTGATGGAGAATTTAGCATGGCCAATGCACCTAGCCAACACGTCTTTTGGAGTGTGGGAGGAAACTGGAGCACCTGGAGGAAACCCACGCAGACACAGCGGAGAACGTGCAGTCTCCGCACAGTGACTCAAGCCGCGAATCGAACCCAGGTCCCTGGCACTGTGAGGCAGCAGTGCTAACCACTGTACCACTGTGCCACTTAACAATGCAAAATCAAAGATGTTATTGGCCATGCTAAATTGCCCCTTAGTGTCAGGGGGATTAGTACAGTAAATACATGGGGTTACGGGGTAGGGCCGAGGTGGGGTTATTGTCAGGGCGGTCTCAATGGGCCAAATGGCCTCCTTCTTCACAGTTGGGATTCTATGATTCTGTCGCTTCAACCAACGGGTTTTGCAGTGACATTTAAGGGATGACGTGGAGGACAGCAGAGTAGTGGAAGTTCTGTAATAATTTATACCTTCAGTCATTGCCTGATGAATGTTGGTTCCCTTTCATACTTCACTCCTATCACACTAGATAATGTAAATGCCGATTAAAAGTCAGCCTTTGTAAAGAGCTGCTTTTTTTTGGCAAAGCTTTGTGCATGATAATGCAGCCTTACAGCGGTGCGCAGTGCGTGAGAAGAGCAGGGACAGATGGTGCCTGTCCTCGACTATAAAACACCACGGAAACATCAATATCCACAGACACATCTAATCTCGAATAACTAGTTTCACACTTGACCTTGGTGGGGTTTGTCTTTCTCTCGCTGACAGCAGCTGAAGGTTATGTCACAGATTTGAAAGTTATGGAGGTGGCATTACAGCAAATCAAATTTTGATCAAATGCTGAACTTCTGAGTTCTCGTTGACATCGGTTACAGTTCAACGTCAGCGCGGAATTTATTTTCCCAAATGGGGACTCGGGAGGGGGAGAATTTCAGGAACGGAAAATTAAATTCATACTTGCTTTAACTCCGTGATCTACTTTAGGTTTCCCCTTTTTTGTCTGTGCGGAGTCCGCACGTTTTCCCCAGGTGGGGTCTTCCAGCCTGGCTCACCCCAAAACCAGAAAATCCCACTCAAGGTCAACGGACCTTTCCATGGTCCGTCTCTCGCCCGCTCCGATCCCAGTAGCGGGTGGGACGTAAAAACTCCCCCTCCCACCGCGTGTGTTTCCTCCGGGTGCTCCGGTTTCTTCCCACAGTCCAAAAGACATGCTGGTTAGGTGCATTGGCCATTCCAAATTCTCCCTCAGTGCATCCAAACAGGCACCGGAGTGTGTGGCAACTAAGGGATTTTCACAGTAACTTCATTGCAGTGTTAATGTAAGCCCACTTCTGACACAAATAAATAAACATAAACTTTAACTTTTAGACTATTGCTTTTGATCCTCTCAATCGTGCTCACTTCTCAATGAAGTGGGAGAGATGGTCGATTCCCAAGTCTCAGACTCTCCCAGTGCAAACTTCCAACTTTTCTATTTCCATCACCAAAACGTAGCTACTTTCTCTTTATCCCTGTACTTCACAGAAATGGATGCCCTGATATTGTCACTCCGTGGAACATAGGGAGTAGGGATATTGCATGGAAAAGTCTAGAATTAAGTTCATTACATCTGTGGAATTTGAATGCAGGTCCCTCAATATCATTTCACTTCTGAGTTTGCCGTTGGGTGCAATATGGGTGTAATGAAGTCCAGCATGATGTGGTTTCAACTCCAGTATCTAAAGGACCAATCCAAAGGTGTAATTTGGAGGAGTTGCCAGTTGGAAGCAAAGGAGGAAGAACTTTGGCATTGGAACATTTAGGTTATAAGTGAGATTGGGTACGCTTGGGTTGTTTTCATCGGAGGAGAGAAAACAGAGGGGCGACCTGATTGAGACGTACAAGGGGGCATGGACAGAGTGGATAAGGAGCAGCTGTTCCCCTAAGTTGAAGGGTCAGTCACGACAGGACTAGGTTCAAGGTGAGGGGTAGGAGGTTCATAGAATCATAGAATCATAGAATCCCTACAGTGCAGAAGGAGGCCATTCGGCCCATCGAGTCTGCACCGACCACAATCCCACCCAGGCCCTACCCCCACATATTTACCCGCTAATCCCTCTAACCTACACATCCCAGGACTCTAAGGGGCAATTTTTAACCTGGCCAATCAACCTAACCCGCACATCTTTGGACTGTGGGAGGAAACCGGAGCACCCGGAGTAAACCCACGCAGACACGAGGAGAATGTGCAAACTCCACACAGACAGTGACCCGAGCCGGGAATCGAACCCGGGACCCTGGAGCTGTGAAGCAGCAGTGCTAACCACTGTGCTACCGTGCCGTTCAGGGGGGAGGTGAGGAAAAACTTTTTTACCCAGAGGGTGGTGACATGCTGGGCCATGCTGCCTGGGAGGGTGGAGGAGGCGGGTTGCCTCACATCCTTTAAAAAGTATCTGGATAAACACTTGGCACATCATAACATTCAGGGCTATGGGTCAAGTGCTGGTAGATGGAATTAGGTGGGAGTTCAGCTGTTTCTCATGTGTCAATGCGGACGCGATGGACTGAGGGGTCTCTTCTGCGCTGTATGATTCTATGATTCTCTATGATTCAGGATGGACAAGGGCTGATCCTCACTTTAAATACCTCCCTTGGTGCACTGTTGGATGCAGTGAGAAGCAGTGGAGAGTTACTCCCCCCATCAATGGGAGGAAGAAACCTTCGACTGCCACAAAGAAGACATGGCTGCCGATAGCCCAGGAAGTCGGGAGCACTGTGCCATGCTGCTGAAAGCACTTGAATGATCTTACTAAGTCAGGAAAGGTGAGGACAGTTCACATACGTCCTGATGTGCACATCAATCAACACCACCCTGCACCTCGCTTTGCCAAGACGACTCCACCATATCATTTCTCACACTTACTTACTTTGCCAGTACTCCCGTCATTCTCTTTCTGTGCACTTCCTCACATTCCTACCAATCCACCCATCTCAATCCACTGCATCTCATCCTAAGCCTTATGCAATTTGATGCCTCTCCACATAGCCACCCTCAGCCAAGGCACTCCAGCCAGTGAGCACACGCTATTACAGTCAATCCTTGGCCTGTTCTTTCCCCCATCGCAGGAGAAAAGATTACAGAACACGAGGTTAGAAGGAGAGAGCCAGAGATAGCTCTCCACAGACTGGAAGCATTGGATCTCAGAGGTATCTCAGCATTGCTGGCCATCAGTGACAGGAAGATGGGGGCCTCCCGCCTATCTTGTGACAGAATGGAATACAGTACAGACACATATCACACAACACTGTCATGTTGTCTTGATTTCAGCAATGAGTGAAATAAATCATCTTCCTTATAATGAACTGTAATGTGCTTAACTTACCGGTGCAAATTGATATTGTTTATCTCTGGCAGGCCTTTCATTGCGCGTAGCAGAGTGGTAAGGCTGTAGATGCTGAATCCTCAGAGGAGGTGATCACTACTGAGGGTGCATTGTCACAGGACTCTCTCTCACCATCCACCAGCTCAAATACTCGCGCTTTGGTGGAACCAGTTAGACCAACAGTTGGGTTTTCACCTGGTGATCCATGTTTCATGAGTGAGCAAGAACAGAGAGTTGTGGCAGGGACAGTTGTGGATGTCCATGTTGCAGCATGCAGATCTCGTCAAGCTCTGCTCAACCCAGGAGAAGTCAATGAAAAGGATAATCATTGAAGAGCAGAAGAAAATCTGTACTGCACTAAAATACCTTCCAAACACACTACCTATGCTTGCATGGAGACTGGAGGAGTCTATCACACGCATGAATAGAAACATAGAAACATAGAAACCCTACAGTGCAGAAGGAGGCCATTCGGCCCATCGAGTCTGCACCGACCACAATCCCACCCAGGCCCTACCCCCACATATTTACCCGCTAATCCCTCTAACCTATGCATCCCAGGACTCTAAGGGGCAATTTTTAACCTGGCCAATCAACCTAACCCGCATATCTTTGGACTGTGGGAGGAAACCGGAGCACCCGGAGGAAACCCACGCAGACACGATGAGAATGTGCAAACTCCACACAGACAGTGACCCGAGCCGGGAATCGAACCCGGGACCCTGGAGCTGTGAAGCAGCTGTGCTACCGTGCCATCCCCTCTATCAACTAGGTCAATGTCACAGGGCATCGTTGATGATGTGCTCTTCCCTGGGTAGAACTCTAAAGTTTATTTATTAGTCACAAGTAAAGCTTACATTAACACTGCAATGAAGTTACTGTCAAATTCCCGTCGTCACCACAGTCCTGCGCCTGTTTGGGTCAATGCTGCTAACCAGCACGTCTTTCAGAATGTGAGAGGAAACCGGAGCACCAGGAGGAAACACACGCAGACGCAGGGAGAACGTGTAAACCCCACACAGACAGTGACCCAGGCCAGGAATCGGACCCGGGTCCCTGGCACTCAGAAGCAGCTGTGCTACCGTGCCATCCCCTCTATCAACTGTGCTAATCAAATGACCCCATGCAGATCCTGACCATGGCTATATTTACTCTGAATGCCAACATGTCATAGAATGGCAGAGACATTAACCTTGGCCTTATAGCATCTCATTGATTTTCACCAAGCTGCCATCTGGATGATTGACAGAAATGAATCACACACATGCCATGAGAGGCATGATGGTGAATAGAGACATGGAAGTGAGGACCCCATTCAAAGCACTCTCACTTCTCACCTGTTGCCCCCAGCAGTATCCCAAATGCTGCCTGCCTTCCGTCCGAGTGGTTGAATCTACCCCAGCACAGGGACAGCTGGAGAAGTCTTTGACTGAAGTTATAGAGGGCCTCAGCAGTTAGGATGGCAATCTCAACAGCCTGCTTCTAACTCTGCTGAAAACGGCGGGGTCACACCAGGACAGGAGCTGCGGCAAAAGGAAGAGGAAATCTTTATGGTTAACTGAGGGTATACACATGGGTGTATGATAAAATGTTATGTTGCAAAAGTTTCCATTCTCTAGCAGAATCCATACAGCGTGGCACGGTGGCACAGTGGTTAGCACTGCTGCCTCACAGCTCCAGGGACCCGGGTTCAATTCTGGCCTCAGGTGACTGTGTGGAGTTCTCCCTGCGACTGCATGGATTTACTCCCACACTGCAAAAATATGCAGGTTAGATTGATTGGCCATGGTAAATTGCGCCTTAATATCAGGGGGATTAGGAGGGTAAATATGTGGGGTTACGGGGATGGGGCCTGGGTGGGATTGTTGTCGGTGCAGGCTCGATGGGCCAAATGGCCTCCTTCTGCACTGTAGATTCTATGATTCTTTTATCCATCTTTGCCACTTCTTCATGTTGTCCATTCTTGGTTGCTTGGTGTAACTCGCCTTTTCTCTTGCTTAGTGATGAATGGAAAGATATGAATTGATAGGGACCAATGGAGGGGTGTACAATGGGTAAATGGTTGATTGCATCACCATTTTGCATAAATGGTCTTGATGGGGGCAGGGGTGTGAATATGGGGAATGTGGCTCTGACCTCAGTCTAGTGATGGCAACTAACTGAACCTTGCATTAATAAGGGCACCCTTGGCACCCTGGGCAGCAATGATATGAGCAACTGATGCTGAATTGGCATCATTACCTTCCTCCTCCTCACCTTTCTCATTGGAATCATCTGCATGCCATGTATGCTCCCCATCTACAGCTTCACATCTCACAGCCACACAATGGGGTGTTGAGTGCAACACGCTATGACCCTACTGGAACCATACTGTTAGAAAGAAGGGCATCTTCATATCTATCTCGGCAGCTGAAAAGCATTTGTGCAGACTGAATGACACAACTGATGGTCACCTGACTGTCGTTGCAACCCTCTTATGCTTCATTGACGAGGTTGCTCATGGCTGTCATTAGCCACGTTCACAGGGGATATCCCTTTTTGCCACCTAGTAGCCACCCCAAGTCCAAAGACAACAGCATCTTGGGCTGTCACAGGATCCTGGCAGCTGCTGAGAAATAATGGACACACCTGCAGAAATATCTTTCTGTGTTCACACACCCATTGCACATTGATGCAATGGAGGCCGTTGCAGTCCACAAATATTCTCAGTTGGTTCAGTGGTGCCCCAATTGCCACAAGCGTGCAATCGATGGCACCCTGAAACTGTGAGGAGCCGGTACTGCAATGCAGAGCTCCTGCTGACTGGCTGGCATCATCACAGACAAATCTGATTCAATGACTGTCCCTGAAGTACAAGCTGTCAGCCACTCATCATGCATTTGTGGGCCGCTGACTAGGAGGTTCCCTAGAAAAATCACTGCCAGAGCCCTGGAATGATCCAGAAGGCAAAAGCATGGTAGAGGAGGACTGGTTATGTTGACAGCCACTGGTGGCAGATGGACACCTTTTCCACTCAGCAGAAGATCTTCTTCAAGGAGATTTTTGCCACTACGGGACATGACATCCTGACCCCCTTAAAGCACCTCTGTCCAGACAGGTCAAGGAAGCTCAGCTTCTCTTTGTCCATCTGGAGGTATGGCTATTGTCCAGAAAGCTGCTCGCTAAAGCAGCAGAGTGATGTTACTGATAGTCATAGAGTCATCGAGTTTTACAGCACAGGAAGAGGCCCTTCGGCCCATTGTATCTGTGCCAACCATCAAGTACCTATCTATTCCAATCCCATTTTCCAGTACATGGCCTGTAGCCTTGTATGCAATAGAGTTCCAAGTGCTCATCTAAATGCTTCTTAAATGTTGTGAGGGTTTCTGTCTCGACCACCCTTTCAGGTAGAGAATTCCAGTTTCCCACAACCCTCTGGGTGTAAAAGATTTTCCTCAAATCCCATCCAAATCTCCCGACCCTTATCTTAAACTAAAACTAGCTTTTAATTCCAGATTGAATTCAAATCCCACCAGCAGCTGTGGTGAAACAATGATATAATTTTCAACCTTTTTGTTGAAGCAGCAACCAATATCCATCTGGCAGCCTGAGGCACAGAGTCGAGCTAGCAACCTGTAAGCCAGTTCGAGCTAGCAGACAAGAAGCAAGAGTGCAGAAAACCTACATGGAGGCAGTTAAAGCCCATACCTTCACTCACCCAAGATGAGACCTTCTCCAGAATAACCACTCAATCCTATAACTTGTCTTTACTTATAGATGTATTGGATTGGATGTTGTTTGGGCAGAGGGAGGTCCTAAAAGAGTTCAGATCTTGTAAATGTACGTTGGATAAGATGGCTAATTCCTACTTAAACTGAGTGGGTGTGTTTAGTAGTCTTGTCCATAACTGGTTTAGATTATTATCGTCCTATTCATATATATGTGTCTTTTCTTCATTGTAATAAATAGTCTTTAATAAGCGTTATACCCCGACAGGGCTGGTTCCTGTTCTCACTGGGTATCACATGTGGCCCCTTGCACCATTCCTGTAGACAAAACTACACATGACCACAAACCAGGGTTTCCAAGTTGGGGCACCCTCACAGTTAACATCAGCCGGGTTCAGGACACTATTAATTGCCTTGTTTTCATTGGCATGAAGCCCAAGATATCTGTGGATTCACCCTCATATATAAATATCTGTTGAAACATTGGTCCAATTAAGCGATTAATATATGTTAATAGGTAATCTACCACTCTGGAGGGGGTTGGGTGCAACAAGTTAACATGCCTAAGTTAAACGTGGAAGTTGGAAGGCTGAAGCCAGCTTTCAGAAACACTCGGAGGTTTTGCCAACTTTTACACCTAAACTCATCCACTGCTCAATGCCAAAATTCCCTCTGGAGTCTTGGTCCATAAGCCCTTCCTACACCCAAACTCATCCACTTCTCAATGCTAAAATTCCCTCTGGAGTCTTGGTGCGTAAGCCCTTCCTACACCTAAACTCATCCACTGCTCAATGCCAGAATTCCCTCTGGAGTCTTGGTGCATAAGCCCTTCCTACACCTAAACTCATCCACCTCTCAATGCCAAATTCCCTCTGGAGTCTTAGTCCGTAAGCCCTTCCTGCACCAAAACTCATCCACTTCTCAATACCAAAATTCCCTCTGGTGTCTTGCCCGTAGGCCCTTCCTTCTTTAGGCAGGTCAGGGAAGTTCCAGTGACACTCGCTGCAGGTGGAAGAGTTTAACTGTGGAGAGACCATCCTGGCTCCCACTCAACTGCAGTGTTTTACACCTCCAGCACTTGAATTCAAACCCACTCAAATGGCTTTCTCCAGTTTATACCGGGACCCGGGCTGCCTTCCGGTGTCCTTGCCTTTCACCAAAAAGAGGGATAAATCCACCAACTTCCGATTCCACTCACAGCAGAGCACAGCTGCAAAATACAGCTGAGCTTAGTTAGTAGTTCCACGGCAGCAGGGAGTCAGTGACAAGTAGCACCGCAGGAGAATGCCACGCTGATTGAATACTGGCTAACCCTGTGCATCTGTCACTGTGTTGAATTATGCATCTTCAGCATATTCTGTCTGTCTCTGCAGTTTGAGGTTGATTCAGGTTGATTCCTCCATGATGGAACATTGGCACTCAGCAGCAAGGTCAGAAAAAGTGACATTCAGTAAATTAGGAACATATGTGTTTGCGCTTCAATCAAAAGGCAACTCTGTATTTAACAGCACCCTAACAACACCCTGTCCTTATTCCAAATTGAGTGCACGCTTAATGGGCAGGAGAATATTAACATAAACAGGTATGTCCTGAAACACAAGACAATAACCAATTCGGGACTGATTTTTCATTGTAACCAGTGAGAAAGGAGGGTCAGACATTGCTGTTGCCATGAGCAGGAAGATACTGACATTACCAGGAAATGGTACGGGGCACCCAGGATAGCTTCAGACATGGTGTGGCACAGGTGGAAAACCTGTCTGAGTCTTATATACATTTTCAAAGGTCACTATGAAAATCTGTGAGCCGGAATCTTACCACCATTCATGCCGAAGGGGTTTTCCCATCTCGGATTCGGCTGGCCGCCAAGTTCTCCGGCCTCGTTGCAGCAGGAGCATGGCCTAAACAGGCGGTAAGATCGTGCCTCGAGGGTCTGTTTTGACTTTCGGGTTAGCCAGCCATTCCGGGTGCCAGTAAGTGGGGGCTTGCGATCGCAGCAATGATCCACGTTGGTTTTTTTAAGGTTTCCCAGAGAAACAGTCTGTCTCTGTCAATGATGAGCAAAATAATTCAAGGACATATCTTTGCTGGTTTCTTCTCTTCCTTCACCCGTGGAAGTGGGGCCAAGCTGTGCAGGCTGTATGACCAATTCAGACATAAAGTGGCAATCGTTCTTCTATTTACATCACAGGACTCTGATTTACATAGCCAAAGTGATCTATTGCCTGAGTCAGGCTGGCCTGTTGGACATCTGAGGCAAGACACAAGAGAAATGGTGCCAGGCACCCCGCTGGTGCCCATGGGGGGGGGGGGGGGGGGGGTGATAAGACCACCTAGCCCGTGTTTGCAGTCATTACCATCCCATGAACTCCGGGTGAAGGGAGTGAAAATTGACCACCTGCTGGTCTCTAAACACATCAGCTGCTTCCTGCGATGTTCACACTGCTTTTTAAGTCATGAGTTGAAGAACAGTCACTTGGCTGCTCAGTCATTTCGTGAGCAGGTCTGCATTACTCAACTCTGATTATGAATTACTGTCTTTCCCCAACAGACAACTGCTGAGTCTGCAGATTTGTCAGCCAGAATTACGACTGATCAGAGCGGCAATAAGCCTTTTACTCTCCCAGTGCAAACATCTTCCAATCAATGATTGATTTCTCGATGATCCTAAACATTCAAGGACGGCCAAATTCAGGACATCATTTAAGTGTAGTTTAAGGAGACCTTTATGTCGAAAGAGATTAGTGCCATTGCCTCCGAATATTCTCCGCTGTATTCACCGCTGGTGGTTTAGAACAAAGAACTAAGAACAAAGAAAATTACAGCACAGGAACAAGCCCTTCGGCCCTCCAAACCTGCACCAACCATGCTGTCTGACTTAACTAAAACTCCCTACCCTTCCGGGGACCATATCCCTCTATTCCCATCCTATTCATGTATTTGTCAAGACGCCCCTTAAAAGTCACTACCGTATCCGCTTCCACTACCTCCCCCGGCAACAAGTTCCAGGCACCCACTACTCTCTGTGTAAAAAATCTGCCTCGTACATCTCCTTTAAACCTTGCCCCTCACACCTTAAACCTGTGCCCCCTAGTAATTGACTCTTCCACCCTGGGAAAAAACTTCTGACTATCCACTCTGTCCATGCCTCTGATAATCTTGTAGACTTCTATCAGGTCACCCCTCAACCTCCGTCGTTCCAGTGAGAACAAACCAAGTTTCTCCAACCTCCCCTCATAGCTAATGCTCTCCATCCCAGGCAACATCCTGGTAAATCTTTTCTGTGCCCTCTCCAAAGCCTCCACATCCTTCTGGTAGTGTGACGACCAGAATTGAACACTACATTCCAAGTGCGGACTAACTAAGTTTCTATAAAACTGCAACATGACTTGCCAATTTTTAAACTCAATACCTCGGCTGATGAAGGCAAGCATGCCATATGCCTTCTTGACTACCTTCTCCACCTGCATTGCCACTTTCAGTGACCTGTGTACCTGTACACCCAGATCCCTTTGCCTATCAAGACTCTTAAGGGTTCTGCCATTTACTGTATATTTTCTATCCGTATTAGACCTTCCAAAATGCATTATCTCACATTTATCCGGATTAAACTCCATCTGCCATCTCTCCGCCCAAGTCTCCAACTGATCTATATCCTGCTGTATCCTCTGATGTTCCTCATCGCTCTCCGCAAATCCACCAACCTTTGTGTCGTCTGCAAACTTACTAATCAAACCAGTTACATTTTCCTTCAAATCATTTATATATATTATAAACAGCAAAGGTCCAACACTGATCCCTGAGAAATGCCACTTGTCATAGCCCTCCATTCAGAAATGCACCGTTCCACTGCTACTCTGTCTTCTTTGACCGAGCCAGTTTTGTATCCACCCTGCCAGCTCACCTCTGATCCCATGCGACTTCACCTTCTGCACCAGCCTGCCATGAAGGACTTTGACAAAGGCCTTACTGAAGTCCATGTAGACAGCATCCACTGCCCTACCCTCATCCATCATTGATGCGCGATTAAATCACTCGGGAGGCTAGATTGTACCCGGGAAATAAAGGCTTTTATTACTAACAAGAATGGAGCACACTATATACAATACAATCCCAGACTAAAGGGTCACCAGGCAGTGCAGTGACCTTTATACTTCTCCAGGTAGGCGGAGCCAACTGGAGTGTACCACAGAATAACATCAACAGGTAGAACAGCCCAACCCTAACCCCAACAGTGACAACAGTAACATATCTACAAGTACCCATAGTGCTGACCATCTATGGTTCAGTACTCATCGTGGTAACCAACTATGGTTCACCACAATCATGTTCGTCACTTCCTCAAAAAATTCGATCAAGTTCGTGAGACAAGACCTCCCCTTCACAAAACCATGTTGCCTCTCACTAATACATCCACTTATTTCCAAGTGGGAATAAATCCTGTCTCGAAGAATCCTCTCCAATAATTTCCCTACCATTGATGTAAGGCTCACCGGCCTGTAACTACCTGGATTATTCTTGCTACCCTTCTTAAACAAAGGAACAACATTAGCTATTCTCCAATCCACTGGGACCTCCCCTGTAGCCAGTAAGGTTTCAAAGATTTCTCTCAAGGCCCCAGCAGTTTCCTCCCTTGCCTCTCTCAGTATTCTCGGGTATATCCAATCAGGCCCTGGGGACTTGTCTACCTTAATGTTTCTCAAGAACCCCAAGACCTGCTCCTTTTTGATCTCAACATGACTCAAACTATCTAGACATCCTTTCCTAGACTCATCATCCACTAAGTCCTTCTTGTTGATGAATACTGATGCAAAGTACTAATTTAATACCTCACCCATTTCCTCTGGCTCCACGCATAGATTCCCTCCTTTGTCCTTGAGTGGGCCAACCCTCTCCCTGGCTACCCTCTTGCTCTATATATATGTATAAAAAGCCTTGGGATTTTCCTTAATCCTGCTGGCCAATGCTTTTTCGTGACCCCTTTCAGCCCTCCTTACTCCTTGCTTAAGTTTCTACTTTCCTTGCTTCATGTGTTCTCAGCCTCCTAGCTTTGACAAATGCTTCCTTTTTCTCTTTGACTAGGCTCACAATATCTCTCGTTATCCAAGATTCCCAAAACTTGCCATACTTATCCTTCATCCTTACAGGAATGTGTCGGTCCTGAATCCCTATCAACTTACACTTGAAAACATCCCACATGCCAGATGTTGATTTGCCCTCAAACATCTGCCCCCAATCTACATTCTTCAGTTCCTGCCAAATATTGTTGCAATTAGCCTTCCCCCAGTTTAGCACCTTAACTTGAGGACTACCCCTATCTTTATCCATCAGTACCTTAAAGCTTACTGAATTCGGATCACTGTTCCCGAACTGCTCCCCTACTGAAACATCGACCACCTGGCCAGGCTCATTCCCCAATACCAGGTCCAGTATGGCCCCTTCCCTAGTTGGACTATCTACATACTGTTTCAAGAAGCCTTCCTGGATGCTCCTTATAAACTCTGCCCCATCCACGCCCCTAGCACTAAGCGAGTCCCAGTCAATATGGGGGAAGTTAAAATCTCCCACTACAACAACCCTGTTACTTTTACACAAAATCTGTCTACATATCTGTTCCTCTATCTCCCGCTGGCAGTTGGGTGGCCTATAGTAAACCCCCAACATTGTGACTACACCTTTCCTATTCCTGAGCTCTACCCATATTGCCTCGCTGTATGAGCCCTCCATGGTGTCCTCCCGCAGTACAGCTGTGATATTCTCCTTAACCAGTAGTGCAACTTCCCCCACCCCTTTTACATCCCCCTCTCTCCCGCCTGAAATATCTGTATCCTGGAATGTTAAGCTGCCAATCCTGTCCTTCCCTTAACCAAGTCTCTATAATGGCAACAACATCGTAGTTCCTAGTACTAATCCAAGCTCTAAGTTCATCTGCCTTACCTGTTACACTTCTCGCATTGAAACAAATGCACTTCAGTCCACCAGACCCTCTTTGATTAGCAACCTCACCCTGCCTGCTGTTTCTCTGAGTCTTACTGGCCCGACTCTCTGGTTCCCCTTCAGCTAATTCATCTTTGCTTTGGTTCCCATCCCCCTGCCAAACTAGTTTAAATCCTCCCGTGTGACACTAGCAAACCTCCTGGCCAGAATATTTATGCCCTTCCAGTTTAGATGCAACCCATCCTTCTTGTACAGGTCCCATCTGCCCCGGAAGAGACCCCAATGGTCCAGATATCTGAAACCCTCCCTTCTATACCAGCTGTTTAGCTGCACTATCTTCCTATTCCTAGCCTCCACTTTAACACAAGAGAGATGCACTCAGCAAACATCTGACGACCTTTGCCCATCCTCAGATTCCCCTCTGCTCCTGATGACAATCCCATTTCCGATTCTAGCTTGGCTGCTGCCCTTTTGAGGATTGCAAGGCTGAGAGGGGAAGTTCAGCAATCAGAAATTGTAGATAAATACAAACAAGAACAAGAACAAAGAACAACACAGCACAGGAACAGGCCCTTCGGCCCTCCAAGCCCGCGCCGCTCCCCGGTCCAGGATTGAATCCTGAATCCAGGATCCCCGCCCAATTTTCCAGCCTATCTACATCCTAATATCCTATCCACCGAGCTGTCCCTCACAGCTACGATGCTTTGTTCATCACAACCTATTAACTCCCCCCCACCCCCCCATTCCAGACCACGTGATCTCCAGGGAGAGGCGAAAACCCAGAGTGAAAACCCCAGGGCCAATATGGGGAAAAAAAATCTGGGAAATTCCTCTCCGACCCCCTGAGGCGATCGAAACGAGTCCAGGAGATCACACTGGCCCTGATCAGAAAATGCTTCCCAACCCTATTCATTTCCACTTCTGCTTTACGAACACCATCTGAATTCCCTGCCCCCGAGACAGGTTCCCAACTATCCGCAGTCTCGCTCTGTACTGGCACCAGCAAGATGATCATAGAATGAAGCCTTGAAACAAGAAACAAAGAACAATTAGCCCGCGCCGCTCCCTGGTCCAAACTAGACCACTCTTTTGTATCCCTCCATTCCCACTCCGTTCATATAGCTGTCTAGATAAGTCTTAAACGTTCCCAGTGTGTCCGCCTCCACCACCTTGCCCGGCAACACATTCCAGGCCCCCACGACCCTCTGTGTGAAATATGTCCGTCTGATATCTGTGTTAAACCTCCCCCCCTTCACCTTGAACCTATGACCCCTCGTGAACGTCACCACCGACCCGGGGAAAAGCTTCCCACCGTTCACCCTATCTATGCCTTTCATAATTTTATACACCTCTATTAAGTCTCCCCTCATCCTCCGTCTTTCCACGGAGAACAACCCCAGTTTCCCCAATCTCTCCTCATAACCAAGCCCCTCCATACCAGGCAACATCCTGGTAAACCTCCTCTGTACTCTCTCCAAAGCCTCCACGTCCTTCTGGTAGTGTGGCGACCAGAACTGGACGCAGTATTCCAAATGCGGCCGAACCAACGTTCTATACATCTGCAACATCAGACCCCAACTTTTATACTCTATGCCCCGTCCTATAAAGGCAAGCATGCCATATGCCTTCTTCACCACCTTCTCCACCTGTGACGTCACCTTCAAAGATCTGTGGACTTGCACACCCAGGTCCCTCTGCGTCTCTACACCCTTTATGGTTCTTCCATTTATCGTGTAGCTCCTCCCTACATTATTCCCACCAAAATGCATCACTTCGCATTTATCAGGATTGAACTCCATCTGCCATTTCCTTGCCCAAATTTCCAGCCTATCTATATCCTTCTGTAGCCTCTGACAATGTTCCTCACTATCTGCAAGTCCTGCCAGTTTTGTGTCGTCCGCAAACTTACTGATCACCCCAGTTACTCCTTCTTCCAGATCATTTATATAAATCACAAACAGCAGAGGTCCCAATACAGAGCCCTGCGGTACACCACTAGTCACAGGCCTCCAGCCGGAAAAAGACCCTTCCACTACCACCCTTTGTCTTCTATGTCCAAGCCAGTTCTCCACCCATCTAGCCACCTCCCCCTTTATCCCATATAAGACACATCGACCACTCATAGAAAATAGAAGCAGTAGTAGGCCACTCGGCCCTTCGAGCCTGCTCCACCATTCATTTTGATCATGGCTGAACATCGAGTTCAATATCCTGATCCCACCTTCCCCACATATCCCTCGATCAGAAGGACTAAATAGGGAAGCCTGTGACTTTTAATGTTAAATTCTCGTATATTAACGTGTAGCTGATGGAACCACATATACTCAAGATATTGGGAAGACCGCATAAAGGAGACAAAGAAAAGATTAGAGTACTTTGGAGAGGGGAGAGAGATAGTAATTTATTGTTACCTCCTCCCTTACGTGTTTTCCTGCAACTCCCCTACAATGCCTTACTGCTGCTCAAGAAAGGCAGCTTGGATCCAACACATCTCAATTACAAGGGCCGGATTTTCACAGAGGGGGCAAAGGGTTGGTTTCTGGATTCCAAACCGGGAACAAATCAACATTTTCATTGTAGTGGAAGTCTATTTGAAGAGGGGACAATTAGTAACTGGTGGTGGTGGGTGTGTGGGGGTGTGGCTGGGAATGAAGGCAGGACACCAAGGGAGTGGGCCGCATTCTGGCCTGACGTGGCAACCATTGCTGTCTGCGAATGGCTTAAAAAAAGAAAATAATCTGCAATCCTGGAATTGGCCAGGGAAGCTCGAACCTGTGATGGGCTGCGGAAATGTTCATTTTATTTAAAATTTCACTGATGTGCAAGAGGATTTCATCAAAACTTCCACTTTTTAAAATCCCATAAAACAATTCAGCGCTGCCAAAACTGTTGGGGCACAGGCAGCTCAGTGGCACAGTGGTTAGCACTGATGCCTCACAGTGCCAGGGACCCGGGTTCGATTCCCGGCTTGGGTCACTATCTGCACGGAGTGTGCACGTTCTCCCTGTGTCTGCAATGGGTTTCCTTCGGGTGCTCCGGTTTCCTCCCACAGTCCAAACGACGTGCTGGGTAGGTGCATTGGCCATGCTAAATTCTCCCTCAGTGTACCCGAACGGGCACCGGAGTGTGGTGACTAGGGGATTTTCACAGTAACTTCATTGCAGTGTTAATGGAAGCCTATTTGTGACGAATAAATAAACATTTTAGTTTGTTCTCAACAGACTGCTTTCCTTCAGCTTTACACAGCTTCTATGGCCATCACCATGTTGTTGCTGTGCTTTAGTGAGGTTTTACCATTACTTTGTCTTTGTTGTCTTACCAGTCCTCTGATGAGGCTTTGCTTCTCCTATGGGAGACTTGAGAGTGTCAGTGTAGGTTAACCTCAAACAATTTATTTAAAGCCGTTTACAACGACCAAACAGAGTGAGAACATGGCTTCCAGGATGCAGTCTGTTCTTCAACTTGTCCTCCCGATGGTTCTTGAGGATCTTCTGACCCCTGATGTTGCATCACCATGATCATCATGGTCTCATTAGCATAACCATTAACCCATTACTCTTCACCCATCCCCACAAAAATCTTGGGACGTCATGTTCTTAACGCGATCCTTAAATGTACCCAATTAACAATGTTGCTTTCCCATACTCGGGAAAATTGGCAGGGCATGGAGTGGAGGCCACAGTCCACATGGTGAAGGCAAACCCAGAATTCTGTCAGGATTTCCATGATGTTGACCCAGAGATGGTGAAGGAGCAGAGGTACTTGTCCAAGTTAAGATGGTAAGAAATCTCACAACACTAGATTAAAGTCAAAGAACAAAGAACAGTACAGCACAGGAACAGGCCCTTCGGCCCTCCAAGCCTGCGCCGATTATGATGTCTACCTAAACTAAAATCGTATGCACTTACAGAGTCCATGTCCTTCCATTCCCATCCTATTCATGTATTCGTCTCGATGCTCTTAAATGCCACTTTCATACCTGCTCCCACCACCTCACTGGGCAGTGCGTTCCAGATATTCACCACCCTTTGTATAAAAACTTGCCTCGCACATCTCCTCTAAACTTTTCCCACGCACCTTAAATGTATGTCCCCTATTACATTACTTTTCTAACCTGGGAAAGAGCATCTGACTATCCACTCTGTCTGTGCCACTCATAATCTTATAAATCTCTATCAGATCACCCCTCAACCTCGTCGTTCTAGTGAGAACAAACTGAGTTTATCCAACATCTCCTCATCAGCTGATACCCTCCAGACCAGGCAACAGCTGGGTAAAGCTGTTCTGTATCCTCTCCAAAGCTTCCACATCCTTCTGGTAGTGTGGCAACCAGAATTGTACACAATATTCTAAATGAGGCCTAACTAAGTTTCTGTACAGCTGCAGAATGGCCTGCCAATTTTTATACTCAATGCCACGACTGATGAAGGCAAGCATGCCATATGCCTTCTTGACTACCCCCCCTTATCCACCTGCGTTGCCATTTTCAGTGATCGGTGGACATGTACACCCAGATCCATCTGCTATCAATACTCCTAAGGGTTCTACCATTTACTGTATAATTCCTACGTGCATTTGACCTTCCAAAATGCATTATCTCACACTTAGAGTCATAAAGTTATAGAGGTTTACAGCATGGAAACAGGCCCTTCGGCCCAACCTGTCCATGCCGCTTCTTTTTTTTAACCACTAATCTCGTCCCAATTGCCCGCGTTTGGCCCATATCCCTCTATACCCATCTTACCCATGTAACTGTCTAAACACTTTTTAAAAGATGAAATTGTACCCGCCTCTACTACTACCTCTGGCAGCTTGTTCCAGACACTCACCACCCTCTGTGTGAAAAGATTGCCCCTCTGAACCTTTTTTTATGTCTCCCCTCTCACCTTAAACCTATGCTCTCTAGTTTTAGACTCTCCTACCTTTGGGAAAAGATATTGACTATCTGGCTGATCTAAGCCTCTCATTATTTTATAGATCTCTATAAGATCACCCCTAAGCCTCCTACGCTCCAGAGGAAAAGGTCCCAGTCAATCCAGCCTCTCCTTCTCACTCAAACCATCAAGTCCCAGTAGCATCCTAGTAAATCTTTTCTGCACTTTATCTAGTTTAATAATATCCTTTCTTTAACAAGGTGACCAGAACTGTACACAGTATTCCAAGTGTGGCCTTACCAATGTCTTGTACAACTTCAACAAGACGTCCCAACTCCTCTATTCAATGTTCTGACCAATGAAACCGAGCATGCTGAATGACTTCTTCACCAGTCTGTCCACCTGTGACTCCACTTTCAAGGAGCTATGAACCCGTACTCCTAGATCTCTTTGTTCTATAACTCTCCCCAACACCCTACCATTAACTGAGTAAGTCCTGCCCTGATTCAATCTACCAAAATGCATCAACTGATATTTATCTAAATAAATGTTGTCTACATAGACTTCAGTAAGGCCTGTGGCAAGGTTCCTCATGGAAGACTGGTGCAGAAGGTGAAGTCGCATGGGATCAGAGGTGAGCTGGCAAGATGGACACAGAACTGGCTGGGTCATAGAAGACAGAGGGTAGCAGTGGAAGGGTGCATTGCTGAATGGAGGGCTGTGACAAGTGGCATTCCTCAGGGATCAGTGCTGGGACCTTTGCTGTTTGTAATATATATAAATGATTTGGAGGAAAATGTAACTAGTTTGATTAGTAAGTTTGCAGATGACACAAAGGTTGGTGGATTTGCGGATAGCAATGAGGACCATCAGAGGATACAGCAGGATATAGATCGGTTGGAGGCTTGGGCGGAGAGATGACAGATGGAGTTTAATCTGGACAAATGTGAGGTAATGCATTTTGGAAGATCTAATACAGGTAGGAAATATACAGTAAATGGCAGAACCCTTAAGAGTATTGATAGGCAGAGGGATCTGGGTGTACAGGAACACAGGTCACTGAAAGTGGCCAAGCAGGTGGTAGTCAAGAAGGCACATGGCATGCTTGCCTTCATTGGCCGGGGCATTGAGTTTGAAAATTGGCAAGTCATGTTGCAGTTTTATAGAACCTTAGTTAGGCCGCACTTGGAATATAGTGTTCAATTCTGGTTGCCACACTACTAGAAAGATGTGGAGGCTTTGGAGAGGGTACAGAAAAGATTTACCAGGATGTTGCCTGGTATGGAGGGCATTAGCTATGAGGAGAGGTTGGAGAAACTTGGTTTGTTCTCACTAGAACGACGGAGGTTGCGGGGCGACCTGATAGAAGTCTACAAGATTATGAGGGGTATGGACAGAATGGATAGTCAGAAGCTTTTTCCCAGGGTGGAAGAGTCAATTATTAGTGGGCATAGGTTTAAGATGCGAGGGGCAAGGTTTAAAGGAGATGTACAAGGCAAGTTTTTTACACAGAGGGTGGTGGGTTTCTGGAACTCTCTGCCAGGGGAGGTAGCCTCCAACCGACCTATATCCTGCTGTATCCTCACGATGGTGACTTTTAAGGGGCTTCCAGACTAATACATAATTAGGATGGAATAGAGAGATATGGTCCCCGGAAGGGTAAGGGGTTTTAGTTCAGTCGGGCAGCATGATCGGTGCAAGCTTGGAGGTCCGAAGGTCCTGTTCCTGTGCTGTAATTTTCTTTGTTCTTTGTTCTTTAAAACTCCATCTGCCATTCATCAGCCCACTGGCCTAAATAATCAGGATCCCACTGCAATCCTCGAAAACCTTCTTCCCTGTCCACCAATGCTATGCCACCAATCTTGGTGTCATCTGCAAACTTATTAACCATGCCGACTAAATTCTCATCCAAATCATTAATATAAATGACAAATAACAATGGACCCAGCACCAATCCCTGAGGCACACCGCTGATCACAGGCCTCCAGTTTGAAAAACAACCTTCTACAACCACCCTCTGTCTTCTGTCATCAAGCCAATTTTGTACCCATTTGGCTACCTCACCCTGGATCCCATGAGATTTAACCTTATGCAACAACCTACCATGTGGCACCTTGTCAAAGGCCTTGCTAAAGTCCATGTAGACAACATCAACTGCACTGCCCTCATCGACCTTCTTGGTTACCCCTTCAAAAAACTCAATCAAATTTGTGAGACATGATTTCCCATTCACAAAGCCATGCTGAATGTCCCTAATCAGTCTTTGCGTCTCCAAATGCCTGTAGATCCTGTCTCTCAGAATACCTTCTAACAACTTACCCACTACAGATGTGAGGCTCACCGGCCTGTAGTTCCCAGCCCTTTTTAAACAAAGGCACAGCATTTGCTATCCTCCAATCTTCAGGCACCTCACCTGTGGCTGTCGATGATTCAAATATCTGTGCTAGGGGACCCGCAATTTCCTCCCTAGTCTCCCACAATGTCCTGGGATGCACTTCATCAGGTCCCGAGGATTTATCTACCTTGATTTGCTTTAAGACTTCCAGCACCTCCTTCTCTATTATATGTACACTCCTCAAGACATCACTATTTATTTCCCCAAGTTCTCTTACAGTGAATATTGATGAGAAATATTCATTTGAGATCTCACCCATCTCTTGTGGATCCGTACATAGATGACCTTGTTGATCCTGAAGAGGACCTACTCTCTCCCTTGTTACTCTTTTGCCATTTATGTATTTGTAGAATCTCTTTGGATTCTCCTTTGCTTTATCTGCCAAAGCAATCTCATGTCCCCTTTTTGCCCTCCTGATTTCTCTCTTAATTCTACTCCTACACCCTCTTTAATCTTCAAGGGATCCACTTGATCCCAGCTGCCTATGCATGTCACGTGCCTCCTCCTTCTTCTTGAGCAGGGCCTCAATATCCTGAGTCATCCAGGGTTCCCTACTTCTACCCAGCCTTGTCCTTCACTCGAAGAGGAATGTGCTTACCTTGAACCCTAATTGATACATAATTGTCTGGATTAAACTCCATCGGAGTGCTGCTCCTTCATCAGGTGAAGGAGCAGCACCCAAAAGCTCATGATTCCAAATAAACCTGTTGGACTTTAACCCAGTATTTTGAGACTTCTTAGTGTGCCCACCCCAGTCCAATGTCAGCATTCCCACATCAAGTTAAGATGATGTGTGATTTGGAGTGGAGCTTGCAGGTGGCGGTGTTTCCTTGCGAATGCTGTTATTGTCCTTCTAAGTGACAGAAATTTCTGGGCTTGAAAGTGCTGTCAAAGAAATCTTAGGCATTGCTGCAGCCCATTTTGTGACTGGCGTACGCTGCTGCCAAGGTGTACACAACATCCATCTGAATTCGATAAAAGTAAAACACTGCAGGTGTTGGAAATCTGAAATAAAAACAGAATATACTGGGGAAAAAAACTCAGCAGGTCTTTCAGCATCTGTGGAGAGAGAAACCAACTTAATGTTTTGAGTCTGTATGAGAAATGTGATGGATTTTATATTGTTGAAGAGGGGGTGGAGCAGGTGGAGCAAAATAGAAGGTCAGGGAGAGATGGGAGCTCAGGAGAGATTTTAAAAAGGTGTCATGGGCACAAGACAAAGGGGGTGTTATTGGTAGTGTTGAAGACTAAAGGTGTTGATAGTGGCTGTGACATTACTGTGCCTTTAAGAATTTTTTTAAAAATCATGTTCTCTGCAGTTTGTAAGCAGGCCTTTTGGTTTCATTGTGGCACTGGCTGCCTGCTTAGATGTCTTTTCACTGCTGCTTCAGTGGTTTAAATAGAGTTTTGTTTATTTTCTTTCTCTGGGCCTCAGGTGCTTTCTGTGATTTGTTTTATGACCCTGTATTGTTAGGGGGAAGAATGATTGGCAGGTCAGGTGACAGTAATTCTTTCATTTTCAGTTTTGAGCTGCTGTTTTAGTTTAGAAGGTGGTTGGACATCGGACTGAAAAGCAGTGTTTTTCTCTCTCTCTCTCTCTCTCCCTGATATTGGAAACTCTGCTGGTTGGCTGGCGGCAGGTCTCCTTGCCTTTCTAGAGTGAAAATTCTGCTGTTGGTGCTTTGCTAGCCAGTAACTAGAGTCTCCCTCTCTCTCCCTGGTGTTTTGGGAAACTTCAAGCTTGTCTGTGTGTGTATCAAGAGAACTGCAGCATTCAACCAAAGGACTAACTATCAGCATCATATGAGCATTTGTATTTTCTGTGCTAAACCTGTGGCAAGGGTTTTGTTTATGGGATTTTGTTCTTTGATTTGGTATTTAGCTTTTAAGGTTTTTTTTTCTTGTTCGTAATTGGTAAAAGGTATTGTTAATTTTCTTTCTATACATGTTAACTGTATTCTTATTTAAACTTTGTTTGCTTAAAGCTCCCTACTGGATTATTTGAGTCATACCTGAAGTGAAACACCTCATGCTTACCCTAGCCAAATTCAAATTGCAAAGCTTATGATCCAGGCAGGCTTCTTAAAACACTTTGGAGTTTCTGAACTGAACTATAACAGTGGCATAATGGTAAGGTAACAGAATGTGTTAATACCAGAACAGGAGTCAGTGTTCTGTGAAAACAAAACTTAAGAACAAGTTTCTGATGGGCCTGTGTGGAGGTAGGGGTGTGGGGGGGGGGGGGGGGGGGGGGAGAGGCAGGAGGCAGTGGTGTTGGGACTAAAAGATCGGATTAAAAAAGCGATCAAGATGGAGGAGAAAGGTCGCAGTTCAAAGTTTTGAATTCAATGTGCCGAATCATAAGGTTAGATTAATCTTGGGAAATTAAGATGGGCAAGTGGGTGAAGTGACAATGGACCAGAAATAAATCAGCAGTAAAAGTTTTAAGCTGGGGAATGGCAAGTTTTACAAAACTGAGAAGTGATTTGGCTGAGGTGGACTGGACCAGACTGCTAAAGGATAAATCAACGGTAAACCAGTGGGAAGCACCAAAAACTGAGATCCTTAGGGTACAAGGCAAACATGTCCCCTCCAAAAATAAGAATGGTATTGCCAAATCTAGATCCCCATGATTGGCCAGAAAAATACAGGGGAAGATTAAACAGAAAAAGAAAGCTTATGATAGTCACAAAAAACTCAACACTGCAGATAGCCTGGAGGAATATAGAAAGTACAGGGATCAAGTAAAAAAAGAAATAAGGAAATCAAAGAGTGGGCATGAAAAAATATCAGCAAGCAGGATTAAGGAAAACCCAAAGATGTTTTGCCAGGATAGTTAAAAGGATAGTTAAATAAAAAGCGGCATCTATCAGAGATGAAGAAGGGAACTTGTGTGAAGATGTGAAGGACATGGGAAGAGTTTTAATTGAATTTTTTGTCTCCATACTCACAAATGAAAGGGATGATGAGGATATAGTAATCCATGAGGAGCTGTGTGAAATATTGGATAAAACAATCATGATGAGAGAGGAAGTGTTAGAGGAGTTAGAGTCCTTGGAAGTGGACATGTTGCTTGGGTCAGATGGATTGTTCCCTCGGATGTTGTAGGAGGTCAGTGAGGAAATAGCAGATGCTCTGTGGATTATTTTCCAATCTCCACTACATGCAGGGGAGGTGTTGGAGCACTGGAATGTGGTTCCATTGTTTAAAAAGTGTACAAAGGAAATGCCAAACAATCATAGGGCATGAGTCTTACATTGGTGATGGGCAAATTGTTAGAATCAATCCTAAGAGGTCAGATAAACTGTCACTTAGAAAGGCATGGACGAGTCAGGGATAGTCAGCATGGTTTTGTTAAGCGAAGATCATGCCTTACAAGTTCGATTGAATTCTTTGAGGAAGTGGCAAGAATCGATGAGAGGAGTGCAGTGGATGTTGTCGATGCAGATTTTAGTAAGGCACTTGCCAAGGTCCCACATGCAGACTGGTCAAAAAAATAGAAGCCCATGGGATACAGGGTAATGTGGTGAATTTGATCCAAAGTTGGTTTAGTAACAGGAAACAAAGGGTAATGGCTGTACTTGAGAACGGAAAGCTGCTTCAAGTGGTGTTCTGCAGGGCTTGGTGTTGGGACCCCTGCTTTTTTTTTTCTCTATTAACAATTTGGACTTGAACGTGGGGACACAATTGGGAAATTTGCAGGCGACACAAAAATTCGCCGTGTAGTGGATAGTGTAGAGGATAGCTGTAAGCTCCAAAATGATACAGCTGAGTTGGTGAATTGGCAGGAAAGTGGCAGATAAAGTTCAAAACTGATAAGTGTGAGGTAATGCATTTGGGAGGTCAAACAGTAAAAGGAAATACACAATAAATGGGAATATACTGAGAGGGGTAGATGAAGTGAGAGATCTTGGCGTGCAAGCACTGGTTCCTAAAAGTAGCAGCACAAGTAGTTAAGGTTGTAAAGAAGGCATCTGGAATGTTTTCCTTCATTGGCAGAGGTACAGAATACAAAAGTAGGGATATAATGATAAAACTGTACTGGACACTGGTGAGGCCACAACTAGAGTATTGTGTGCAGTTCTGGTCACCACATTACAGGGAGGTTAGAATTGCTCTGGAGAGAGTGCAGAGAAGATTTACTAGATAGTTGCCAGAGAATTATAGCTACAAGAAGAGATTGGATAGGTTGGAGTTGTTTTCCTTCGAATAGAGAAGGCTGAGGGGTGACATGATTGAGGTATACAAAATTGTGAGGGGGAGAGATAGAGTAGACAGCAGGAACCTATTTCCCTTGACAGAGAGTTCAGAAAGCAGCTCACCCTCCCACCCAACTTTGCATCGTCAAAAATTCAGGGATAATATATTTAGCTCTCTCGTCCAAATCATTAATATATATATATATATAATATATAATGTGAACAGTTGGGGTCCTAACACAGAACCATGCGTTACCCCATTCACTGCCTGCCATTCAGAAAAAGAAACATTTATGCCAACACTTAGCTCCCTATCTGCTAACCAGCTCTCTACACATCTCAAGATGTTACCTGCAATCCCACGCACTTTAACCTTCCATAGTAGTCTGCTACGTGAGACCTTGTCGAAAGTTTTCTGAAAGTCTAAATAAACCACATCCACTGGTTTGTCTCAGTCAACCCTACTAATTACATCACACAACACAATGGAGAGCATCCTCATTGTGAAGACAGGACGTGGTCACCACAAGGAGAATCTAGTGGTCACTCCAAGCATTAATGTTCCGGACAGATGCATCTGCGACAGATAGATTGATGAGGATGAGGTCAAGCATGTTTTTCCCTCCTGTTGGTTTCACTAGCTGAAGACCTAACCTAGCAGCTTTTATCCTTTGGAACTCAACCAGCAGTGATACTACGTAACCGTGGTGATCAACATTGAAGTGCTCCACCCAGAGTTCATCCTTACCACACTCAATGCTTCTTCTAACTGATGTTCTGATTCATGTACTGGGGAGGTGATGGCCTAGTGATATTATCACTAGATTATTAATCCAGAAACTCAGCTATAATGTTCTAAGGACCCAGGTTCAAATCCCACCATGGCAGATGGTGGAATTTGAATTAAAGTGTTGTAGGGAAATATCCCTTTACCAGTGCAGAATAGAAGTTGAGTCGCAAATCAAGGTTCAAAGCGTGTCTTTATTGTACAATTACTGGGATCCCAGGGAGACCCCCGTAGCCAGCTCAGAAACAGTGGCTTGGCCACGTTGATCTCAATTAAATCACATCAGCGGTGTATCTTTATAGAGTTTCAAATTCGAGCGGGAACATTTGATTATGCATTTTTACAATATGTATAAAGTGGTCTGTCAGTTTAAAAAGTCCCTAGGAAGTTTCATCGATTAGCATTTGTATGGTGTGTGTTCGTGTTAATGGGATTACTTGGTCCTGCCCCGGTGTCTAAATGCGTTTCCCATTATCTTCTCTATGTGTCCTCTTATCTGAATTGATCTTATTGTTTCGTGTCTGTGTTTCCTGCTTGTGAGATTGAGTGTTAATGTCATCCTGTCCTGTTGGATGTCTGGAGTATTTCATTCTAATCTTTTATTCTTATATCTTAGTTTATCAGATTTTTATGTCTGCCTTGGCCGAATTGATAATATTTCAGTGATAGCTTGGTTTTGATAACCCACTCTATGTCTCGTTTCGTAGGGATCTTGATCGTCCTTGGCCAGTTTAAAATGCAGCTGCGCGCTGTTGCTAGGCAGATTAGGGATCTTCCGTAGTCTTTGAAATTCGCGAGTCTCTCAGCTGTGCAGGGGGGGACCCGATCGAATATCCATCCGGGGGTGCCCCTCTGCATTGTTGGCCCGTTATGAGTGGTGCCAATTAGTCCAATAAGTAAATATGTTTGATGATGCAAAATATGGTTTTCTGGAAAATTTTCTCCTTCAAAAGAAAAAGAAAATATCTGGAATTAAGAATCTACTGATGACCATGAAACCATTGTCGATTGTCGGAAAAACCCATCTGGTTCTCTAATGTCCTTTAGGGAAGGAAATCTGCTGTCCTTACCTAGTCTGGCCTACATGTGACTCCAGAGCCACAGCAATGTAGTTGGCTCTCAACTGCCCTCTGAACAAGGGCAAGTAGGGATGTGCAATAAATGCTGGCCAGCCAGCGATGCCCATGAGGTGGAAGTGCACAGAGGGTGGGTTCCTTGTCGTTGTTTAACTTGATGCCATAAGATTTCATGGGGCTCCAGATCTCTGTTGGGTCTGTCCTGCCTATCGGACAGGATATATCTGGAAATGGTGATGGAGCAGTCTGCAACATGGTAACTCATTTCATGAGTATGGCACTTTCAAGCTGTTACTTGACGAGCCTGTAGGACAGCTCTCCTAAGCCCCTAGACATTAGTTAGGAGGACTTCGCTGGGTTAATAAGGCTGGGTTTGGTGCTGCTTCTGGTGCATATGTTGATACCAATTGATGTCCATTTTCATTCCTTTTTGAAGACTTTATAGCAGTTCAGAGGACATTTAACCATATTGCTGTGGATATAGTAGTGTAGGCCAGACCAGGTGAGGACAATGAACCAGATGGGTTTTCACAACATGGCCATCATTACTGAGACTAGCTTTGAACTCCAGATTTATTAATTGAATTTAACTTCCGCCAGCTGCCATGATGGGATTTGAACCCATGCCCCATGGAGCATCAGTCTGGTTCTTTGGATTACTCGTCCAGTAATTACCACTATGCCACCATCTCACTGTAAATAATGTCTCTAATAACCTCCACACATCCCAAAGAGCTTCCGAGCAAGTGAAATAGTTTGGATAAAAGCAAATTAATGCGGATGCTGGAATCTGAAACCAAAAGAGAAAATGCTGGAAAATCTCAGCAGGTCTGGCAGCATCTGTAAGGAGAGAAAAGAGCTGACGTTTCAAGTCCAGACGACCCTTTGTCAAAACTCAAATAGTTTGGAAGTGTAACCGTCAATGTAATGTAGGAAATGCAGCGGTCAATTTATTCCAAGCAAGCTTGTGCTGGTGATGTGAGTTGAAGAAAAATATTGGCCGGGACTCTGGAGAAAAATCCCCTGCTCTTCTATGAATCTTATCACGGGATCTATTACATCCATCTGAGAGGATAGGTTATTGATTTAATGCCTCATCAGAAAGACATCGCCTCTGATAGTACAGTACTCCATTGAAGTGTCAGCCTAGATTACACGCTTAAGTCTCTGAACTTGTACCCTCCCAAATGACTCCACTTCCATCACTCTCAGTGCAGCTGCCTCCCCCACCAGCACCCTACACGGCATTGGTGTCAAGAGGAGCCTGTAAGCAGGTAAGTCCAAGCTGATCCCTCAGAAGCAGATGGCATGCAGCCGGAAGCTGGTCCATCTGGCTTATGATCACAAGAGCCACCTTGGGACATGCAACTGCCCTCATCCTGCCCCTTCCCTGTCACTGGAGAACTATTTCGATGCAACTCACACATTTATGCCCTATATAAAAGGCAGCCACTGTTAAAAAGGGAAAGCATAATAATGGAAAGAATTATGTTGACAGAGACAAATAGATTTCTGTGTGTAAGTATGTTGGTGACCGATGTTGTTAGGGTTTTGAGAGAGTCGTAGGAGGTTAAATAATGATGGTAGGGATTGTAGTTCAGTGTGAGTTTTTCAGTTATGCCTTTAAAACAAAGGGGTGGTGCGGTGGTGCAGTGGTTAGCACTGCTGCCTCACAGCACCTGGGACCCGGGTTCAATTCCGGCCTTGGGTGACTGTGTGGAGTTTGCATATTCTCCCCGTGTCTGCGTGGGTTTCCTCTGGGCGTTCCGGTTTCCTCCCTTGTCCAAAGTTAGGTTAATTAGCCATGCTAAATTACCCCTTAGTGTCAGGGGGATTAGGAGGGTAAATATATGGGATTACAGGGATAGGACCTGGATGGGACTGTTGTCGGTGCAGGCTCAATGGGCCAAATGGCCTCCTTCTGCACTGTAGATTCTATGAAATGGAATCTCTGTCATTTATATGTCAAAGAAGCAGTGATAGGATCTGGAGATTGCCTGGATGCCAGTGTCAGGAGAAGAGTTCCAGCAGGAGGAGGCTCTGGATATCCTGGCCTGTAACAGCTTCCCTGGATCCCAGTATGTCTTGCATTTTCACTTCCTCATCCACCATCTCCTCCTGCTTCTTTTTAAATCTGATTTATTATTGTCACCTGTATTGAGATGCAGTGAAAAGTATGGTTTCTTGCGCATTATGCAAACAAAGCATACCGTTCATAGAGTGCATATGGGAGAAGGAAAGGAGAATATAGTGTTGCGGTCGCAGATAGGGTGCAGAGAAAGATCAACTTAATATATGGTGGGTCCATTCAGAAGTCTGATGGCAGCAGGGAAGAAGTTTTTCTTGAGTCAGTTGGTACGTGTCCTCAGACTTTTGTATTTTTTTCCCAAAGGAAGAAGGTGGAAGACAGTATGTCCAGGGTGCATGGGGTCCTTGATTATGCTGGTTGCTTCTTCGAGGCACTAGGAAGTATCGACGGAATCAATGGATGGGGGGTTGGTTTGTGTGATGGACTGGGCTACGTTTACAAACCTTTGTAGTTTCTTGCAGTCTTGGTCAGAGCAGGAGCCATAGCAAGCTGTGATATATCTGGAAAGGATGCTTTCTATGGTGCATCAGTAAATATTGGTGAGAGACACTTCCCACCCCACCTTTTGGGTCCCCAAGTGAATGGTGCAGGAGCACTCAGCAGGACATTTTGTTCCTGGATCATATTGCGGGACCCTCAACCATGTACCGCCGCCATCCCCTTTCCCCCCAACCACCACCTCGGAATAATCCAGGAACCAGAACCCTTGCTTCAGTTTGTGTTTTTAATTGTGACTCTGATGAAAGCATAAACTTCAGTATATCTGCTCCGCATTGGAACAGAGAATATAGGAATAAGAGTAGGCCTTCAGCCCCTCAAGGCTGTTCTCCTACTTAATTAGGTCATAGCTGACCTGCATCCTAAATTCATTTACCAGATTGATTTTGGAATCTTTAATTATCTTTTGTAACAAAAACCCATCAATCTCAGTTTTCAAATTTTCAATCGATCTTGTCTCAATGTCTGTGCAGGAATCACCAAATTTGCACTGAATTTCTGAATCCAATGTATTACTGTAAATCATAACCATCAAGTGATAGGATCCACACTGGCTCATGAGCTACTCTATTCAGTATTCCCCACCCCTACACCCCACCAACATCATGCTCTTAAAAATATAATCACTGCATTTCAGTGACTTTATCTTGATAGGCATATGAATAAATGGGGAATGGACTGATATAAGCAGTTGGTTTAGATAGGTAAATGTGATCTGCACAGGCTTGGAGGGCCGAAGGGCCTGTTCCTGTGCTGCTCTGTTCTTTGTTCTTTGTTCATCTGCCACTCACCTGGTGAGGTGAGAGTGACTGCCCTTGACCCACATTTGCCCAAGTGTGGCATCAAGGATTCCTAGCAAAACTGGAGTCAATGGGAACCAGGGGGAAAACTTTCTGCTGGTCGGAGTCACACTGAGCACAAAGGAAGATGATTGTGATTTTTGGAGGCCAATATTTTCTCATACGACAACACCATGCCATCAACCTAATGAACCTTCTCTGAATGGTTTCCAATTCAATATCACCCCTCAAGTGAGGAGACCAAAATTGTACACAGATATGGTGTTACCAATGTTCCACACAGTTGTGACAAGTCTTCCCTATTTTCATATTCCATCCCCCTTGCAATAAACACCAACAATCCATTTGCTTTCCCAATTACTTGTTATACCTGCATGTTACCTTTGTGTGATCTATGTATGGGTACACCGAGATCCTTCTGCACTGCAGCATTCTGCAGCCTCTTTCCATTTGATTTGATTTGATGTGATTTATTATTGTCACATGTATTAACATACAGTGAAAAAAGCGCGCTATACAGGCAAAGCATACCGTTCATAGAGAAGGAAATGAGAGAGTGCAGAATGTAGTGTTACAGTCATAGCTCGGGTGTAGAGAAAGATCAACTTAATGCAAGGTAAGTCCATTCAAAAGCAGCAGGGAAGCTGTTCTTGAGTCGGTTGCAACCTGACCTCAGACTTTTGTATCTTTTTCCCGACGGAAGAAGGTGGAAGAGAGAATGTCCGAGGTGTGTGGGGTCCTTAATTATACTTGATTATAATTTAAATAATATTTTGCGGTTTCTATTCTTCCCATTAAAGTGGACAACCTCATCTTTTCCCACATTTACTTCATATGCCAAATTTTTCACAGGTCATACTCCATCTCTCACAGTTTTTCCCATCATTCTACCTCTCTTTATCCATTTGCAGACTCTTTTCATCCTCCTCACAACTTGCTTTCCTACCGCTCTTTGTATGATCAGCAAATGTGGCTACAAAACGTCGTCCAAGTCTTTCATAGAGACTGTAAATAGTTGAGGTCACACTGATTCCAGTGCCATTGTAACAGTTGCTGTTTGTCAACTTATGCTCACAATAGCATGAGCTCTTATCCTGCGTAGTAACCTTTTATTGAAAGCCTTTTGGAAATCCAAATAGACTACATTTATTCATTGCCTTTTATCCACCTTGCTTGTTACATCCTCAAAGAACTCTAATAAATTTGTCAAACACGATTTCCCTTTCATGAAAGCAAGTTGACTCTGCGCATATCTCACGTATAATACACCAGGAAGCTGACTGTTCCTCCCCAAAGCAAACATTAAGCACTCTCACATGAAGACAGTGCTCGCTTTATAATGACTATCCTTGAAAGTGACACAGCAGGAGTCAGTCTCTTTTATCATTGATTAACTGTGAGGCTACATGTTAGCTCTGATCTGAGCATCAAATTTCGACATTCTTGCTAATAAAAACAGAACCTAAAAATTAAATGTACCTCAATGGGGCACATCCAAACTGATTGGTTGCTATCTTTGCTGACCCATAATGCTCAACTTTGGTTGCCAAAACCAGGATTTTAATGGATTGCAATCACAATCTTGTGGCTTACATAAGAACATAAGAACTAAGAGCAGGAGTAGGCCACCTGGCCCCTCGAGCCTGCTCCGCCATTCAATAAGATCATGGCTGATCTTTTCGTGGACTCAGCTCCACTTACCCGCCCACACACCATAGCCCTTAATTCCTTTACTGTTCAAAAATTTACTTATCCTTGCCTTAAAAACATCCAATGAAGTAGCTTCAACTGCTTCACTGGGCAGGGAATTACTTAGGTTCACAACCCTTTGTATGAAGAAGTTCCTCCTCAACTCAGTCCTAAATCTGCTTCCCCTTATTTTGAGGCCATGCCCCCTAGTTCTAGTTTCACCTGCCAGTGGAAACAACTTCCCTGCTTCTATCTATCTATTCCCTTCATAATCTTATATGTTTCTATAAGATCTCCCCTCATTCTTCTGAATCCCAATGACTATAGCCCCAATCTACTCAGTCTCTCCTCATAAGCCAACCCTCTCAACTTGGGAATCAACCTAGTGAATCTCCTCTGCACCCCCTCTTGTGCCAGTATATCCTTTCTCAAGTAAGGATACCAAAACTATACACAGTACTCCAGGTGTGGCCTCACCAGCACCTTATACAGCTGCAACATAATCTTGCTGTTTTTAAACTCCATCCCTCTAGCAATAAAGGACAAAATTCCATTTGCCTTCTTAATTACTTGCTGCACCTGCAAACCAACTCCTTGTGATTCTTGCACAAGGATACGCAGGTCCCTCTGCACAGCAGCATGCTGCAATTTTTTACCATTTAAATAATAGTCTATTTTGCTGTTATTCCTACCAAAATGGATGACCTCACATTTGCCAACATTGTACTCCATTTGCCAGACCATCGCCCACTCACTTAGACTATCTATATCCCTTTGCAGACTTTCAGCATCCTCTGCACACTTTGCTCTGCCATTCATTTAAGTGTCATCTGCGAATTTTGACACACTACACTTGGTCCCCAATTCCAAATCATCTATGTAAGTTGTTAACAATTGCGGTCCCAACACTGATCCCTGAGGCACACCACTAGTCACTGATCGCCAACCAGAAAAACACCCATTTACCCCCACTCTTTGCTTTCTGTTAGTTAACCAATCCTCTATCCATGCTAATACATTACCCGTAACACTGTGCACCTTTATCTTACGTAGCAGTCTTTGGTGCGGCACCTTGTCAAATGCCTTTTGGAAATCCAGATACACCACATTCACAGGTTCCCCATTGTCCACTGTGCATGTAATGTTCTCAAAGAATTCCACCAAATTAGTAAAACATAACCCTCCCTTCATCAACCCATGCTGCGACTTACCAATGGGACAATTTATATCCAGATGTCTTGTTATTTCTTCCTTGATGATAGATTCAAGCATTTTCCCTACTACAGAAGTTAAGCTAACCGGCCTATAGTTCCGCCTTTTGTCTCCCTCCTTTTTAAAGCAGTGGCGTCACATTTGCTGTTTTACAATCTGCGGGGACCAGCGAATTTTGGTAAATTACCACTAGTGCATTTACTATTTCTCCCGCCATCTCTTTTAGTACCCTGGGATGCATTCCATCAGAACCAGGAGACTTGTCTACCTTTAGCCCCATTAGCTTGCCCAACACTGCCTCTTTCGTGATAATGATAGTTTCTAGGTCCTCACCTGCCATAGCCTTCCTGTCATCAATTTTTGGCATGTTATTTGTGTCTTCCACTGTGAAGACCGACACAAAATACCTGTTCAATGCCTCAACCATTTCCTCATTTCCAGTTATTACATCCCCCTTCTCATCTTCTAAAGGACCAATGTTTACTTTAGCCACTCTTTTTCATTTTATATATTTGTAGAAACCTTTGCTATCTGTTTTTATATTCTGAACTAGTTTACTCTCATAATCCATCTTACTTTTATTTATAGCTTTTTTTGTGGCTTTCTGTTCACCTTTAAAGATTTCCCAATCTTCTAGGTTCCCACTAATCTTTGCCACTTTGTATGCAAAGTTTGGTGGTGGGCCTAAATAGGATGCGCTTTTGGAGAGTTGGTGTGGACTAGATGGGCTGAATGGCCTCCTTCTGCATTGTAGAGCTTCTATGGCTTAACTGTTCTCTGAAATGGCGTGGCATGCCACTCAGGTCAAGGAAATTAGAGATGGGCAACAAATGCTGGCCTTGCCAGCAATGTCCACGTCTCATGAAAGAATGAAGAAAATAAAATTGCAGCAGCCAACTTGTGAAAAGTTTTGCTCGGGGTCCCCCTTCTAAAACACCTTCACTTTCTTCTTGGCGCCCATTACTTCCCATTGTAAAACAACCCAGCACCTATGTGAGGAGGATAATATAATTGTAAGTCATATTTCACACTGCAATCCCTGCTGCTTGCGGAGTAAACCATTGAATGTGCAGTTTGATGAAACAATCAGTGAAGTCTCCACAGCTCAGTTCTTGTGCCCTCCAGTGTCCTTGAAGGTTACATAGCCCCGCGTGATAGTTGAGTGATAGGGGCCTCACCATCAGGCAACCTTACTTAATCCAAAAATAAAATTAGTAACAATATTTCTTGGTCATGGATGCAGGCTTTCTGTTTATTACATAAATATTACAAGCCCCATGTGTTTGCCTCTGTCAAGGATGTTCAGGCTTCAAAGGGTTAATCTTGCCTTTCTACAGAAAGAAAAATCACTTAGTATGTCTGAGCCACACAGTCTTTTGCATCAAATCACTCAGAGGAATTGAGAGAAGTAGTGATTTAAAATCAGATTCAAACTGAGTATAAAATCCACTTCTAATCAGTCCTTTCATTTACTTTTATTTTTCTGCCCATTAGTTCATCAGGTACATGAAAAGACCCACCTCCTTCCTATAATCAGAATCAAGACAGGACGCTAAGCTGCAGCAGAGTTTTACAAGGTGTCGCTAGCCATTTTCCAGTACTGAGCCGCGGCTGGGAGGCTGGTGATTACTGAACTCCTTAACCGTGGCTCGCATTCCCATTATAGTGAGAAACCTTTCACTCCAGTCAACTCTTGAGATCTGCAGCAAACATTGAGAGCTGACCTTATCAAAGCGTAATGGGATTCTGATTGTGTTACAGCTGCAGGATGCGGTTAGGATATTCTCCAGGATCTCACCAAGTTTATCCAGTCATTGGTCGTGCCAAACAGCTCCACAAGAGTCTTGTTTTGGGACGTTCTGAAGTAGCAATAAGACTGTTGCCCTTGACCTCAATAATCCTAGGAACATTGACCAGGGCCTCACTTTGATTCTGACTGCTACCCAGTGACCCGTCCACAGCCAAATAGCGTACCAGTTCTTGTAGCCTGAAACTTACACATGGCAAGGTAGCGTAAACTGATCTGGACCAATGGGAATGTTTCCCAGCAAGGGATCTCATAGAAATGCATAAGAATCGAACAGGACTAGACAGGGTAGAGATAAGAAGGATGTTCCCGATGGTGGGGGTATCCACAACCAGGAGTCAAAGTCTGAGGATACACTGAAGACCGTTTAGGACAGAGAAGAGAAGAAATGTATTCAACCGGAGACTGGTCATACTATGGATTTCGCTACCACAGGAAGTAGTTGAGGCCAAAACATTGAGTATTTTCAAGAAGCAGTTAGATATAGCACTTGGGGATGAAGGGGGATCAAAGGATATTGGGGAAGGCCGGATCAGGCTATTGATTTGGATGATCAGCCATGGTCATAATGAATGATGGAGCAGGCTCGAAGGGCCAAATGCCACAACACACCAACTACCGCGCCCCCCCCCCCCCCCCCCCCCCCCCACACACCCCCGGCTCCTATTTTCTATGTTTCTATCTAAGCCGTTTCAGGAAAGGAATTGTTGAAGAGAATGAATAAAAGGGCCCAAGGCCATGACATTGCTGCTGCCTGGCCTCTCAATAGCTTGGTAAAAACAAATTAACGGATGAAGTTAGGGTTGCCAACTGAGATTAAATGTATTCCTGGAGGTTCCATCACATGGCTTCTCCCACTAGTTGACCAATACAGCCATCCTTTGATGTACTGCCTCACTGCACCAATTGGAAAACAAAAAGTTACATCACCCAATCGGGTGATGCTTGGTTGTCTGCCAAACATCCTTTATTTCATAAGAACATAAGAACTAGGAGCAGGAGTAGGCCATCTGGCCCCTCGAGCCTGCTCTGCCATTCAGTAAGATCATGGCTGATCTTTTCGTGGACTCAGCTCCACTTACGCGCCCGTTCACCATAACCCTTAATTCCTTTACTGTTCAAAAATGTATCTATCCTTGCCTTAAAACATTCAATGAGGTAGCCTCAACTGCTTCACTGGGCAAGGAATTACACAGATTCACAACCCTTTGTGTGAAGAAGTTCCTCCTCAACTCAGTCCTAAATCTGCTTCCCCTTATTTTGAGGCTATGCCCCCTAGTTCTAGTTTCACTCGCCAGTGGAAACAACTTCCCTGCTTCTATCTTATCTATTTCCTTCATAATCTTTTATGTTTCTATAGATCTCCCCTCATTCTTCTGAATCCCAATGACTATAGCCCAGTCTACTCACTCTCTCTTCATAAGCCAACCCTCTCAACTGGGGAATCAACCTAATGAATCTCCTCTGCACCCCCTCCAGTGCCAGTATATCCTTTCTCAAGTAAGGATACCAAAACTATACACAGTACTCCAGGTGTGGCCTCACCAGCACTTTATACAGCTGCAACATAATCTCGCTGTTTTTAAACTCCATCCCTCTAGCAATAAAGGACAAAATTCCATTTGCCTTCTTAATTACCTGCTGCATCTGCAAACCAACTCCTTGAGATTCCTGCACAAGGACATCCAGGTCCCTCTGCACAGCAGCATGCTGCAATTTTTTACCATTTAAATAATAGTCCATTTTGCTGTTATTCCTACCAAAATGGACCTCTCATTTACCAACATTGTACTCCATCTGCCAAACCCTCGCCCACTCACTTAGATTATCTATATCCCTTTGCAGACTTTCAGCGTTCGCTGCACACTTTGCTCTTCCACCCATCTTAGTGTCATCTGTGAATTTTGACACACTCCACTTGGTCCCCAACTCCAAATCATCTATGTAAATCGTAACCAATTACACATGGCAAGGTAGCGTAAACTGATCTGGACCAATGGGAATGTTTCCCAGCAAGGGATCTCATAGAAATGCATAAGAATCGAACAGGACTAGACAGGGTAGAGACAGTCCCAACACTGATCCCTGAGGCACACCACTAGTCACTGATCGCCAACCAGAAAAACACCCATTTACCCCACTCTTTGCTTTCTGTTAGTTAACCAATCCTCTATCCATGCTAATACATTACCCGTAACACTGTGCACCTTTATCTTATGTAGCAGTCTTTGGTGCAGCACCTTGTCAAATGCCTTCTGAAAATCCAGATACACCACATCCACAGGTTCCCCTTTGTCCACTGCGCATGTATTATTTGTTCTATCCGATAAAGGGAAATGTTCAAAGAAAATGACAATAAAGAAGCATTTTTTAAAACATCCCCATGGTTTTTCTCCAGGGTTGCACATGGCAGTGTCCTGGAGATTGATCTTCAATTCCTGGAGACTTCAGGCCAATCTTGGAGGGTTGGCAACCCAAGATGAGATTTTTTTTTATTCATTCATGTGAAAAGGGCATCGCTAGCTGGCTAGCATTTATTTTTCTCCAAGGCGGCCTCCACGACACACGACAACGCAGAATCGCTGAGCAGAAACTGATAGCCAAGTTCTGCACACATGAGGACGGCGTCAACCGGGATCTTGGGTTCATGTCACACTATCTGTAACTCCCACGACTTGCCTGGGCTTGCAAAATCTCACTAACTGTCCTGGCTGGAGACAATACACATCTCTTTAACCTGTGCTTAACCCTCTCTCCACTCGCATTGTCTGTTCCTTTAAGACTTGATTACCTGTAAAGACTCGCATTTCAACCATTATCTTGTAAATTGAGTTTGTGTCTATATGTGCCCTGTTTGTGAACACAACTCCCACTCACCTGATGAAGAGGCAGTGCTCCGAAAGCTTGTGCTGCCAAATAAACCTGTTGGATTTTAACCTGGTGTTGTGAGACTTCTTACAGCATTTATTGCTCATGCCTTGTTTCCCTTGCACTGAGTGGCTTGCTAGGCCATTTCAGAGAGCAATTGAGAGTCAACCACATTGCCGTGGCTCTGGACTCACATGTAGGTCAGACCAGGTTAGGACAGCCGATTTCCTTCCCTAAAGGACATTAATGAACCTGATGAGTTTTTCCGACAATCGACAATGGTGTCATGGTCATCAATAGATTCTTAATTTCAGATACTTTTTTATTGAATTCAAATTCCACCATCTACTATGGCGGGATTCATACCCAGGTCCCCAGAACATTAGCTGAGTTTCTGGATTAACAGTCTAGCGATAATACCACTAGGCCATGGCCTCCCCTTCTGAAGTCAAGCCAGGTTTCATTTAGCACTTGTTCTGCGTTTGAGAGTTCATTAAGCCTAAATAGCAGTGTTTCCAGTAGATTTGGTTATGAAATGGGAATATTTTCCCATTAGACTATACTAGCTCACAAATACTCATTCAGTTTGTTGATGTTTTCATGCTTCATATCACTATTGTCCTGAGTATAATGCTATTCACTGCAGGCAAACACCAATATCTGTCCAGTATCAGGTATATTGATGTGCTACCTATGCATGTGCAAGTTTACATAGGGGCCTAGATTCAACTTGGTACCACAGGCATAGAATAGGCACAGCGATAATGAATCTAGCTGGGCTGAGATCCACACTGGCACTCAGGTCACTGCTAAACATTTCTGGACAAGTGTGAGGTAAGGCATTTTGGAAGTTCCAATGCATGTAGGACTTATATAGTAAGTGGTAGAACCCTTAGGGGTATTGACAGGCAGAGAGATCTGGCCGTACATGTCCACCGATCATTGAAAGTGGAAACGCAGGCAGATAAGGTAATCACGAAGGCAAATGGCATGCTTGGCTTCATCGGTCGGGGCACTGAGTATAAAAATTGGCAGGTCATGCTGCAGATGTACAGAATTTTAGTTAGACCTCATTCAGAATATTGTGTACAATTCTGGTCGTCACACTACCAGAGGAATCTGGGTGCTTTGGACAGGGTACAGAAGAGGTTTTCCAAGATGTTGCCTGGTCTGGAGGGCATTAGCTATGAGGAGAGGTTGGGAGAAACTCCAGAGGTTGGATAAACTGGAACGATGGAGGTTAAGGGGTGACCTGATGGAGGTTTACAAGATATTGGTGTTTGCCTGCAGTGAATAGCATTATACTGTGACGTGGACAGAGTGGATAGTCAGATGCTCTTTCCTCGGATAGAAAAGTCAAGTACTAGGTGATATAGGTTTAAGGCGCATGGGGAAAAGTTTAGAGGAGATGTGCGAGGCAAGTAATTTACACAGAGGGTGGTGAATGCCTGGAAAGCACTGTCTGGGGAGGTGGTGGGAGCAGGTACGATAGCGGCATTTAAGGGGCATCTAGATGAATACATGAATAGGATGGGAATGGAAGGAGACGGACTCCATAAATACACGGATTTAGTTTAGGCAGACACCATGATCAGCGCAGGGCCGCAGGGCCTGTTCCTGTGTTGCATGGTTCTTTTCCTTTGTTCTAAACAGATTGAGGACCTTTTTCAGCCAGCCATGAAAAGCATTCGAAATGAACACAGGCCCCATTTCAGACCCCAGCTCCTAACTTCATATAGACTCACCACAGCTTGCAATCCACAAATTCACTCAAGTTTCCGGGTTTTGAGTTGCCAAAACAATGGTCCTTAAATAGACCGCGAGGACCAGCTCAAAAGAAAGGCTCCAAACTTGGCGAAATTTATATTTTTATGCAGTCGGAAGGCACAGCAGAGGTTCTTTTGGCTTGATAAGTGTGATCTTCCCTCACTTCCCCTGCAACTCCCCCACAAGGGGACTTCAACCAAGGGACCATAGTGAAGTAGGGGGGTGGGGGCAGGAGTGAAGGGTACGGTTCCTGGTGACCATGAGAAGGGGCGCTGGTGACTGTGAGAGCGGTGAGTGGGGGAGGGTGACAAAGAGCAGGGTGTAGTTTGGTAAACATGAGAGTATGGGGGTAGGGGGCTTTCAACATAAGGGTGTGGGGAGGTTTATCTTGAGACCTTAATGGCGAGACAGGGCCAGGAGGTGGGGGAGGAGGCAGGAGAGGCGGGCTGGTGGTTATAATCAACTCAACTGTACATTTTATCTTGTCCATACACTTCGCTGGCTGACTCACTCTCTTGCTCAAATCACTTAGGCTGCCCTAGAATTTGAATTCAATAAAACATCTGGAATTAATGATGACAGTGAAGTTATTGTCGATTGTCATAAAAGCTCATCTGGTTGATTAATGTCCTTTAGCAAAGGAAATCTGCCATCCTGACCCAGTCTGGCCTACATGTGACTCCAGAGCAAGCAATCTGGTTGACTCTGAAATAGAACATAGAACAGTACAGCACAGAACAGGCCCTTCGGCCCACGATGTTGTGCCGAGCTTTATCTGAAACCAAGATCAAGCTATCCCACTCCCTAGCATCCTGGTGTGCTCCATGTGCCTATCCAATAACCGCTTAAATGTTCCTAAAGTGTCTGACTCCACTGTCACTGCAGGCAGTCCATTCTACACCCCAACCACTCTCTGCGTAAAGAACCTACCTCTGATATCCTTCCTATATCTCCCACCATGAACCCTATAGTTATGCCCCCTTGTAATAGCTCCATCCACCCGAGGAAATAGTCTTTGAACGTTCACTCTATCTATCCCCTTCATCATTTTATACACCTCTATTAAGTCTCCCCTCAGCCTCCTCCGCTCTAGAGAGAACAGCCCTAGCTCCCTCAACCTTTCCTCATAAGACCTACCCTCCAAACCAGGCAGCATCCTGGTAAATCTCCTCTGCACTCTTTCCAGCGCTTCCACATCCTTCTTATAGTGAGGGGACCAGAACTGCACACAATACTCCAAATGTGGACTCACCAAGGTCCTGTACAGTTGCAGCATAACCCCACGGCTCTTAAACTCCAACCCCCTGTTAATAAAAGCTAACACACTATAGGCCTTCTTCACAGCTCTATCCACTTGAGTGGCAACCTTTAGTGATCTGTGGATATGGACCCCAAGATCTCTCTGTTCCTCCACAGTCTTCAGAACCCTACCTTTGACCCTGTAATCCACATTTAAATTAGTCCTACCAAAATGAATCACCTCACATTTATCAGGGTTAAACTCCATTTGCCATTTTTCAGCCCAGCTTTGCATTCTATCTATGTCTCTTTGCAGCCTACAACAGCCCTCCACCTCATCCACTACTCCACCAATCTTGGTGTCATCAGCAAATTTACTGATCCACCCTTCAGCCCCCTCCTCTAAGTCATTAATAAAAATCACAAAGAGCAGAGGACCAAGCACTGATCCCTGTGGCACTCCGCTAGCAACCTGCCTCCAATCTGAGAATTTTCTATCCACCACCACCCTCTGTCTTCGATCAGATAGCCAGTTACCTATCCAATCGGCCAACTTTCCCTCTATCCCACACCTCCTCACTTTCATCATAAGCCGACCATGGGGGACCTTATCAAACGCCTTGCTAAAATCCATGTGTATGACATCACCTGCCCTACCTTCATCAACACACTTAGTTACCTCCTCAAAAAATTCTATCAAATTTGTGAGGCACGACTTGCCCTTCACGAATCCGTGCTGACTATCCCGGATTAATCCGCATCTTTCTAAATGGTCGTAAATCCCATCCCTAAGGACCTTTTCCATCAATTTACCAACCACCGAAGTAAGACTAACCGGTCTATAATTACCAGGGTCATTTCTGTTCCCTTTCTTAAACAGAGGAACAACATTCGCTATTCTCCAGTCCTCTGGCACCATCCCCGTGGACAGCGAGGACCCAAAGATCAAAGCCAAAGGCTCTGCAATCTCATCCCTTGCCTCCCAAAGAATCCTAGGATATTTTTCATCAGGCCCAGGGGACTTATCAACCTTCAGTTTATTCAAAACTGGCAGGACATCCTCCCTCCAAACATCTACTTCCTCCAGCCTATTAGCCTGTAACACCTTCTCTTCCTCAAAAACATGGCCCCTCTCCTTGGTGAACACTGAAGAAAAGTATTCATTCATCACCTCGCCTATCTCTACTGACTCCATACACAAGTTCCCACTACTGTCCTTGACCGGCCCTAACCTCACCCTGGTCATTCTTTTATTCCTCACATAAGAATAAAAAGCCTTGGGGTTTTCCTTGATCCGACCCGCCAAGGACTTCTCATGTCCCCTCCTAGCTCTCCTCAGCCCCTTGTTCAGCTCATTCCTTGCTAACTTGTAACCCTCAATCGAGCCATCTGAACCTTGTTTCCTCATCCCTACATAAGCTTCCCTCTTCCTTTTCACAAGACATTCCACCTCTTTCGTGAACCATGGTTCCCTCACTCGGCCATTTCCTCCCTGCCTGACAGGGACATACCTATCAAGGACACCCAGTATTTGTTCCTTGAAAAAGTTCCACTTTTCATTCGTGCCTTTCCCTGACAGTTTCTGTTCCCAACTTATGCTCCCTAATTCTTGCCTAATTGCATCACAATTACCTCTCCCCCAATTGTAAACCTTGCCCTGCCGTACGGCCCTATCCCCCTCCATTGCAATAACAAAAGACACCGAATTGTGGTCACTATCTCCAAAGTGCTCTCCCACAACCAAATCTAACACTTGGCCCAGTTCATTTCCCAGTACCAAATCCAATGTGGCCTCACCTCTTGTCAGCCTATCCACATATTGTGTCAGGAAACCCTCCTGCACACACTGCACAAAAACTGCCCCATCCAAACTATTTGACCTACAAAGGTTCCAATCAATATTTGGAAATGACCTCTGAAATGGCCAAGCAAGCTATTCAGTTCAAGGGTAATTAGGGATGGTGAATAATGCTGACACAGCCAGCAACACCTGCATCCCATGATGATAATTGTTACCTTCACAGTTTTGCCTAAGCGAAGACCAGAACTGGACCCCCAATGAGTAAGAAGCAAAAAGTATCTTGGGAAGAGTGGGTGGAGGGGCTTGGAGAAGCCCATTTTTACTTGGGACCTATTTGGGCCTGTTTCCTAGGGGACATTGGGTCCAGCATTTGATTTGATTTGATTTGATTTATTATTGTCACATGTATTAACATACCATGAAAAGTATTGTTTCTTATGCACTATATAGACAAAGCATACCATTCATAGAGAAGAAAATGAGAGAGTGCAGAATGTAGTGCTCCAGTCATAGCTAGGGTGTCGAGAAAGATCAACTTAATGCAAGTTAAGTCCATTCAAAAGTCTGACAGCAGCAGGGAAGAAGCTGTTTTTAAGTTGGTTGGTACATGACCTCAGACTTTTGTATCTTTTCCCAACGGAAGAAGGTGGAAGAGAGAATGTCTGGGGTGCGTGGGGTCCTTAATTATGCTGGCTGCTTTGCCGAGGCAGCGGGAAGTGTAGACAGAGTCAATGGATGGGAGGCTGGTTTGTGTTACATTCATGGCGTTTTGTAGTTCCTTGCGGTCTTGGACAGAGTAGGAGCCATATCAAGCTGTGCTATAAGCAGAAGGAATGCTTTCTATGGTGCATCTGTAAAAGTTGGTGAGAGTCGTAGCTGACATGTCAAATTTCCTTTGTTTTCTGAGAAAGTGGAGACGTTGGTGGGCTTTCTTAACTATAGTGTTGGCATGGGGGGACCAGGACAGGTTATTGGTGATGTGGATTATCCTAGCCCCATTATAACCACACCCTCCCAAAGAACAAAGAACAGTACAGCACAGGAAACAGGCCCTTCGGCCCTCCAAGCCTGTGCCGCTCCTTGGTCCAACTAGACCAATCGTTTGTATCCCTCCATTCCCAGGCTGCTCATGTGACCATCCAGGTAAGTCTTAAACGATGTCAGCGTGCCTGCCTCCACCACCCTACTTGGCAGCGCATTCCAGGCCCCCACCACCCTCTGTGTAAAAAACGTCCCTCTGATATCTGAGTTATACTTCGCCCCTCTCAGCTTGAGCCCGTGACCCCTTGTGATCGTCACCTCCGACCTGGGAAAAAGCTTCCCACTGTTCACCCTATCTATACCCTTCATAATCTTGTACACCTCTATTAGATCTCCCCTCATTCTCCGTCTTTCCAAGGAGAACAACCCCAGTTTACCCAATCTCTCCTCATAGCTAAGACCCTCCATACCAGGCAACATCCTGGTAAACCTTCTCTGCACTCTCTCTAACGCCTCCACGTCCTTCTGGTAGTGCGGCGACCAGAACTGGACGCAGTACTCCAAATGTGGCCTAACCAGCGTTCTATACAGCTGCAACATCAGACTCCAGCTTTTATACTCTATACCCCGTCCTATAAAGGCAAGCATACCATATGCCTTCTTCACCACCTTCTCCACCTGTGTTGCCACCTTCAAGGATTTGTGGACTTGCACACCTAGGTCCCTCTGTGTTTCTATACTCCTGATGACTCTGCCATTTATTGTATAACTCCTCCCTACATTATTTCTTCCAAAATGCATCACTTCGCATTTATCCGGATTAAACTCCATCTGCCACCTCTCTGCCCAATTTTCCAGCCTATTTATATCCTGCTGTATTGCCCAACAATGCTCTTCGCTATCCGCAAGTCCAGCCATCTTCGTGTCATCCGCAAACTTGCTGATTACACGAGGTGGGCGAGCCAGCAATGGCAGACAGTTCCAGGGTCTTCAGCTCAGGCAAGTTGGCCTACACCCCTTAAATTGTCCACTTCTACAGACGCTGACCCCTTAGCCCTGAGAACTTCAGCTGGGGTTGGTGACATAACAAGGCCAATTTGCAAGGTAATTTGCAAGGTTTCCAGGCTGTGTTCTGTAATGTTAACAATGACAATCAAAGCTTTGAGAAAGAAAGGACATTTTCCACAGTAATACATAGTACTGCGAATGTTATCTGACCTGCAATATTAGTAAGTTGTATATGTTTACCTCTCATCAGTGGGATGTTGTCAAGAAAAGCCCAATGTCGCTTTTTCATTTGATTTGATTTGATTTATTATTGTCACATGTATTAGTATTAAGTGAGAAGTATTATTTCTTGCACACTATATAGACAAAGCATACCGTACATAGAGAAGGAAAGGAGAGGGTGCAGAATGTAGTGCTATAATCATAGCTAGGATGTCGAGAAAGATCAACTTAACATGAGGTAGGTCCATTCAAAAGTCTGAAAGCAGCAGAGAAGAAGATCTTCTTGAGTTGATTGGTACGTGAGTTCAGACTTTTGTATCTTTTTCCCGATGGAAGAAGGTGGAAGAGAGTATGTCCGGGGTGCTTGGGATCTTTGATTATGCTGGCTGCTTTTCTGAGGCAGCGGGAAGTGTCGACTGTGTCATTGGATGAGAGTCTGGTCTGCGTGATGGACTTGGCTTTGTTCACAACCTTTGTAGTTTCTTGCGGCCTTGGGCAGATCAGGAGCCATATCAAACTGTGATACAACCGAAAAGAATGCTTTCTATGGTCCATCTGTAAAAGTTGGTGAGAGTTGTAGCCTATATAGGAGAGGCTGGAAATGCAAACCCAGAAATACTATGCTGCTGATTAGCACAGATGAATCTAATGATGCTGCATTAACTGCAATAGAGGGAGAGGAAACAAATGGAACTCAACAAGTTCTCTCAACAAAGCTGAGAGAAAACCTGAATGTAATGAATTACATTTGCCAGTTACTGCCTGAGATGCCACAAAAGGAATTGACATTTGCTTTAAGTGTCCATCACAGTTAATAGCGCAATATCCTTCCCCTATTATGCCCAAAGACCCTTATGAGAATTTTAAATGTATTAGGAGCTGAACTCTAATCAATATGTTGATACAAGAGGTGTTTGTTTCAATTAGTTTTATTGATTCGTCTGATGATTTGAAATGAATTCGGCCAAACAATCATGATATAAAACCAGTGCTACTTTACTAAGCCTCAGTGAAGGTTAGAAATAATGGGGATGCCAATATTTAACAGAACCCATACTATTAGGACGGCCTTATTAATGTTGACCCAGGAAACCCAATAGCAATAAAGCTATCAATAGGAAATGTTGATGATTGGCCTAAAAGAAATATAGTCAGCATGCAAATTGTCAATGATGCTGTATGGTTACTATCTGTTAGGTGAAAGAAGAATATTGTGTAATTATCACTGTTATGGGCATTCCTCATTAGAATCTAAGAATCCCATATATTACACAAGTGATGGAGTTTTACGCTTTGTGGATTCACATTTCATTTCCCTGCTTCTCCATTATCTATTGCCATTAAATTTTCCATCCCAGAATAAAGGGTTTGGCAGCACATCAAGTTCATGAACTTATATCAGCACAGCGCCAGCAACTGGCAGCCAATCAGGTGTAAAGTTAAAAGGTCATTCTTCAGAGCAATGCAAGGTGTGAACAGGTAAGAATGAATTAAACTAATCTGTTGAGTTTTTCTTCACTTTGACAAGTTTAAAATGTATTTTTGTTTAAGGGTATTCGGCATTTCGGAAGGATAGGCCAAAAGAACAAAGAACAAAAAACAAAGAAAATTACAGCACAGGTACAGGTCCTTCGGCCCTCCAAGCCTGCACCAACCATGCTGCCCGACTTAACTAAAACCCTCTACCCTTCCAGGGACCATATCCCTCTATTCCCATCTCATTCATGTACTTGTCAAGACGCCCCTTAAAAGTCACTACCGTATCCGCTTCCACTACCTCCCCCGGCAACAAGTTCCAGGCACCGACCACTCTCTGTGTAAAAAATCTGCTTCGTACATCTCTTTTAAACCTTGCCCCTCGCACCTTAAACCTATGCCCTCCAGTAATTGACTCTTCCACCCTGGGAAAAAGCATCTGACTATCCACTCTGTCGATGCCTCTCATAATCTTGTGGACTTCTATCAGGTCTCCCCTCAATCTCCGTCGTTCCAGTGAGAACAAACCAAGTTTCTCCAACCTCTTCTCATAGCTAATGCCTTCCAGACCAGAATTGAACACTATATTCCAAGTGCGGCCTAACTAAGGTTCTATAAAGCTGCAACATGACTTGCCAATTTTTAAACTCAATACCCCAGCCAATGAAGGCAAGCATCCCATGTGCTTTCTTGACTACCTTCTCCACTTGCATTGCCACTTTCAGTGACCTGTGCACCTGTACACCCAGATCCCTTTGCCTATCAATACTCTTAAGAGTTCTGCCATTTACTGTATATTTCCTATCTGTATTAGACCTTCCAAAATGCATTACCTCACATTTGTCTGGATTAAATTCCATCTGCCATCTCTCCACCCAAGTCTCCAATTGATCTATATCCTGCTGTATCCTCTGATGGTCCTCATCGCTATCCGCAAATCCACCAACCTTTGTGTCGTCCACAAACTTACTAATCAATCCAGTTACATTTTCCTCCAAATCATTTATATATATATTACAAGCAGCAAAGGTCCCAGCACTGATCCCTGAGGAACACCACTTGTCACAGCCCTCCATTCAGAAACTCACCCTTCCACTGCTACCCTCTGTCATCTTTGACCGAGCCAGTTATGTATCCACCTTGCCAGCTCACCTCTGATCCCATGCGATTTCACCTTCTGCACCAGTCTGCCATGAGGGACCTTGTCAAAGGCCCTACTGAAGTCCATGTAGACAACATCCACTTCCCTACCCTCATCAATCGTCTTCCTCACTTCCTCAAAAAACTCGATCAAGTTCGTGAGACATGACCTCCCCTTGACAAAACCATGTTGCGTTACACTAATACGTCCACTTATTTCCAAGTGGGGATAAATCCAGTCTCGAAGAATCCTCTCTAATAATTTCCCTACCACTGATGTAAGGCTCACCGGCCTGTAATTACCTGGATTATTCTTGCTACCCTTCTTAAACAAAGGAACAACATTAGCTTTTCTCCAATCCTCTGGGACCTCCCCTGCAGCCAGTGAGGATACAAAGATTTCTCTCAAGGCCCCAGCAATTTCCTCCCTTGCCTCTCTCAGTATTCTCGGGTATATCCAATCAGGCCCTGGAGACTTGTCTACCTTAATGTTTCTCAAGAACCCCAATACCTCCTCCTTATTGATCTCAACATGACTCAAACTATCTACACATCCTTTCCCAGACTCATCATCGACTAAGTCCTTCTCTTTGGTGAATACTGACGCAAAGTACTCATTTAATACCTCACCCATTTCCTCTGGCTCCACACATAGATTCCCTCCCTTGTCCTTGAGTGGGCCAACCCTCTCCCTGGCAAACCCTCTTTACATATGTATAAAAAGCCTTGGGATTTTCCTTAATCCAGCTGGCCAATGCTGTTTCATGACCCCTTTTAGCCCCCTTCTTACTCCTTGCTTAAGTTTCTTTCTACTTTCTTTGTATTCCACACTTGCTTCATGTGTTCCCAGCCTCGTGGCTTTGACAAATGCTTTCTTTTTCTCTTTGACTAGGCTCACAATATCTCTCGTTATCCAAGGTTCACAAAACTTGCCATGCTTATCCTTCATCCTTACAGGAATGTGCCGGTCCTGAATCCCTATCAACTTACACTTGAAAGCCTCCCACATGCCAGATGTTGATTTGCCCTCAAACATCTGCCCTCAATCTACATTCTTCAGTTCCTGCCTAATATTGTTGTAAGGAAAAAGAGTTGGGGCAGTTTTTACCCAGAGGGTGGTGACGACCTGGAATGCGCTGCTTGGGAGGGTGGTAGAGGCGGGCTGCCTCACATCATGCATGAGCACTTGGCACATCATAACATTTGGGGCAATGGGCCAAGTGCTGGCAGATGGGATTAGGTGGGAGTTCAAGTATTTCTAATGTGTCGGTGCAGACTCAATGGGCCGAAGATCCTCTTCTGCACTGTATAATTCTATGATTAACTGTTAATGAAGGATAAAATCAGTACATTAGTGAGAAGATCTTGGATTGGAAGATCAAAATGTAGAATCAGTCTGGGTGGAGCTTAAAAACAGCAAGGGGCAGCAAACATTTGTGGGAGTTGTTTATAGGCCACCAAACCACAGTGGTAATGTAGAACACGGCGTAAATCAAGAAATCATAGCTTGCATGTAACAAAGGTAATACAGTAATCATAGGGGAGTTCAATCTACATACAGACTGAGTAAACCTAATTAGCACTATTGCTTTGTAGGATAAGTTCCTGGAATGTATATAACATGGCTTTCTAGAAATGTTTGTTGAGGAACCAAGTATACAATGCAACGAGAAAGGGCGAATTAATAACCTCATTGTCAAGGAAGCTGTAGAGAAGAGTGGACACATAGCAGCTGGACACAAGGTAAGGCAAACAACCACATTTGCCATACTGAAAGTCATGTCTGGTCAGCGAGGCTCGTGTTGGCTCAGGTCACAGACCTCTGCGCAAAAGACATTTCTGGATGTGTTTGGTTTTCAGGTGCATGGATAAGAATACTCAACCTGTAATATGGTAGAATTTTACCTTAAGTTTGGAAATTATATTGTTGAGTATCCTTTATCTAAAACCTCTGGGTCAATTGTATTTCTGTGTGGGGGGGGTGGGGGGGGGGGGGGTTTCGGATGTGAGAAACTCTCCTACCATATTGAATATAGTTAGGATGAATAAGTAGCGCCTTTTGGAAACTGAGTTAGTAACAAGGAGTTTGAGAAAAGATTTAGTGTCCCTCAGTGGTACGATAAACAGTTTGCAAGAGATGTTAGAATGTAACTGGTAACAGCTTTGTATTGGATGTAATGTGACCAATGGTAACAAGTTGTAAGCGTCAGCTGACCCAGTAAACCATGGAACCAATTACAGAATGATGTGATGGTCAGCTGACTCACTATAAATAAAAACCTGTTGGGAATTGTGGGGAACTTGGAGTGGCCCAGGGCGAGGCCCCAAGTTTGGAGTAATGAAGTTTCTTTATCAAACCCTTTCTTTGATTTATAAGTTGGAGTAAGTTTTGTTTTATTTTTATTGTCTGCATTTGAAGAGTTCCTTCCAAAGAAACAAGGGAAAGCAGCCTCTGGCAGGATGGACCTGGCTTCCAAAGACTTGCTAATTCCATTTGGATCAGATATTGTTATTTGGCTGAAGGGTAGCATTTTCCTGATTGAACTTAGTTGCCATGTTGAGGTTATGGTCAGAAACAAAAACTCTCAAAGCAGCTGGACACAAGGTAAGGCAAACAACCACACTTGCCATACTGAAAGTCACATCTGGTCAGCGAGGTTCGTGTTGGCTCAGGTCACAGATCTCTGTGCAAAAGACATTTCTGGATGTGTTTGGTTTTCAGCTGCATGGATAAGGGTACTCAACCTGTAATTTGGTAGAATTTTACCTTAAGTTTGGAAATTATATTGTTAAATCTGAAACTAGGGTCTAGTATACTAGAGTATATTAAAAAGTGTAAGAGTAGACAGGCAATTAAAGAATTAATACATGGTTTATAACAAGCATACATTCCTTTGAGGATTAAGACCCTAACAAGAAAAGTGACCCATCCAGGGCTAAAAAAAAGAAATTAAAGATTGTGTTAGATCAAAGGAAGGGGCTCATAAAGTTGCCAAAAAAGTAATAAGCCTGAGAATTCAACAAAGGAGGACCAAGAAACTGATAGAGAAATTCAACAATCCAGAAACAGAAAAATGGACTGCAAACACTTCAATAGGTATGTAAAAGATAAAGGTTTAGGAAAGACAAATGTTGTCCCATTCCAGGCAGAAACTGGAGAATGTATAATGGGGAATGAGGAAATGGCAGAGAAACTAAAGAAATACTTTGGCCTGGATTTTCATCCTTGAAGCAGGGGGTGAGAGGCAGGAAAATTCCTAGCTCGACCTGCCCATTTCGGGAGACAGTACCATGCCAAGCTATGCCCTTCCACATATATGAATATAAGTTAGGAGCAGGATTAGGCCATTCAGCCCCTCAAACCTGCTCTACCATTTGATAAGATCATGGCTGATGCGATTGTGCCTTCTACTTTTCTGTCTATCCATTTCACCTTTTGTCAGTCAAAAATCCAGCCAACTCAACCTTTAAAATATTCAATGAACCAGCCTCCACCACTCTGTGGGGAAGAGAACTCTATAGACTAATGACTCTCTGAGAGAAATATATTCTCTTCACTATGTCAGACAATGGCACTTCTATACTTACTAACCCACTGGACATTTTCTAGATCTGATGAACCCTGACTTAATGAGCACAGTTGGTTGATGGCTGGTTAGTGATGCGGAGTGACACCAACAGTTTGGGCTCAATTCCCATACCAGCTGAAATTATTCATGAAGGCCCTGCATTCTCAACCTTGCCCCTCGCCTGAGGTGTGATGATCCTCAGGTTAAATCACAACCAGCCGATGGTCATCCAGAACTATGGAGACCTTACCTTTATGGGTGGCATGGTGGCGCAATAGTTAGCACTGCTGTCTCACAGCGCCAGGGACTTGGGTTCAATTCCAGCTTTGGGTGACTGTCTGTGTGGAGTCTGCACATTCTCCCCGTGTCTGTATGGGTTTCCTCCGGGTGCTCCGGTTTCCTCCCACATTCCAAATATGTGCAGGTTAAGTGGATTGGCCAAGCTAAATTGTCCCTCAGTGTCCAAATATGTGTAGGTTGGGGGGTTAGCCATGGTAAATGCATAGGATTACGGGTTAGGGTGGGAGTGGGGTGTGTGGGGGTTGGGGGGGCCTGGGTAAGATGCTGTTCTGGAGAGTTGGCGCAGGCCTGATAGACCAAATGGCCTCTTTCTTCCTTGTAGGGGTTCCATGGTTCCATGGTTCTATAGTGTATAGTGACATGTATAAAAGAGGCTTTGAAGAAAATACAATCCAATCATTACTTTCCCCTATGTTTGAAAAAAAAGTCTTCACTGCAAGCTCATAAAAGTGTCAATTATACTTCAAAGTATAGAATCCTTACAGTGTAGAAGGTGGCCATTCGGCCCATCAAGCCTGCACTGACAACAATCCCATCCAGGCTTTATCCCCAAATCCACATGTTTACTCTGCTAACCGCCCCCCCCCCCCCCCACCCGACACTAAAGGGCAATTTAGCATGGCCAATCCATCTAGCCTGCACATCTTTGGACTATGGGAGGAAACTGGAACACCCGGAGGAAAAACACACAAACACAGGGAGAAAATGTGCAAACTCCAGACAGATAGTCACCTGAGGCCGGCATCGAACCTGGATCCCTGGCACTGTGAGGCAGCAATGCTAACCACTGTGCCACAGTGCTGCCCCGAATCAAAAACCACAAACCCAAGAAACTATTTAACTTATGTAAACAACATAGTCACTTTGGCAGCAGAGATCAGAAAGTCTGAGCTGAGAATCAAACAATGTTTCCTCTGGGGAGCAGCTCTTTCAACAAAATTAATAGATTTCTGGGCTCTCAAGCATGCTTCATTATGTTTACTAGGCTGAGAGCCCAGACATTTATTATCGTAAAAAATCTGCTCATTCGAGGAAACATTGATCCGTGATCTAGCTGAGTGACTGACCAGGCTTTAGGGGCCAAATGGCCTGCTCCTATTTCATATGTTCCTATGCACAGCCTTTTGCTGCACGGTATCTAGGTTAGCTTATTGTTGGCCTCCTCACAATCTTTCTCCCTATCCGCACAAGTGTTCAGTACATTATATCTTTTGCACACGGTCAGTTTCTGCAGAACTCCTCCTTTATATCCCCATAGTTTTCTTTGAGATGTGGCTTTGCTCTGGCAAAAACTATCTAGAAATCCCTCTCCCTCTCGTGTGTTGGGGTGTCTCTAACTTTCATTCCAACTCATGAGTGTCTCAAGAGACATGTCTCAGAGACATCTCATGACGATGTGACAATCTGAGAAGGTTTTATTCTTCACAAGATCCCAGCATGGATGTAATGGTCCGAATGTCTTACTTATGTGTCATTACAACTGTGCGATATCTAATAAATCACAAACCCGACACTCAGCACCTACTGTCATTTCCATGCTATATTTATTTACTTGTTAGTGGTAATTTAGCAGTAGTAACATAGAAACATAGAAGATCGGAGCAGGAGGAGACCATTCGGCCCTTCGAGCCTGCTCTGCCATTCATCACGATCATGGCTGATCATCCAACTCGATGGCCTAATCCTGCTTCCTCCCCATAACCTTTGACCCTGTTCGCAGGATGTGCGAAAGATGTGCTGGTTAGGTGGATTGGCTGTGCTAAATTCCCCCTCAGTGTACCCGAGGAGGCACCGGAGCGTGGCAACTAGGGGATTTTCACAGTAACTTTATTGCTCTGTTAATATAAGCCTACTTGCGACACTAATAAATAACTTAACTAAACTAAACTAATTCGAAACATAATAGAATTACTCGAGATATAGATTTTATTTATTGGATGAATTTAACTTCAGGTTAACTAATTATTTTTGCTTTTAGATTATTAACTTCTGTATTTCAGCGTCCTCATATCTTGTATTTATTAGATATGAATACCAGATTTTTATTTAATCCAATTTTGATCCTTTAAATGTCACTATTGCCTGTTTCATTCATTTTAAGTTAATTCCCTGAGGTCTAATTATGAACATGAGGAATAGGAGTAGGAAGAGACAATATAACCCTTCGAGCCTGCTCCATCATTCAAGGCTGATCTACTGCCTCAACCACACTTTTCTGCCCAGTCCCCATATCCTCAGATTCCTTGAGATGTCAAAAATCTATCTCAGCCCCGAACATCAACAATGGAACTTCCACAACCCTCTGCGTAGAGAATTCCAAGGATTCACAATTCTTTGAGGCTTCTCATGTCAATCCTAAATGATTGACCCTTTTCCTAAGGCTGTGTCCCCTTGTTCTACATTCTCCAGACAGGGAAACAACCTTTCCATGTGTACCCTGTCAAGCTCCTCCAGAATATTGTCTCATTCAATGAGATCCTCTCTCATTCTCAACTTCAGGGAATATAGACTTATTCTCTTAACTTGTGACAACCCTCTCATCCCAGGAACCAATGTAATGATCCTTCACTTTACTGCTTTCGATGCAAGTATATCCTTCCTTCCTTAAATATGGAAGCAAGACTGCACATAGTATTCCAGCTATGTTCCCATCAAAGCTCCGTATAATTGTAGAAAGACCTATTTATTTTTGTACTCCCATCCCCTGGCAATAAAGGCCAATATGCCATATGCTTCCTTAATTGCCTTCTGTTAACTTTGATTTCCTCACACAAGTACAGCCCGGTCTCTCTGAACATCAACATTTGGAAATTTTAGCCTTTTTAAAAATATTCTGCTTTTCTGTTCTCTTCACACATAACCTCAGACTTCCCCACATTATACTCCATCTGCCTCCTTGTTGTCCTCACTCTTACCCTGTCTATAGCTCTTAGCAGCCTTTTTATGTCCTCCTCACAGCTTACATTCCTATCGAACTTCGTATGGTCAGCAAACCTCAAAACTCCATCAAGTTAGTTAAACACGATTTGCCCTTTGGAAATCAATGCTGGCTCTCCCTAATCAACCCACATTTTCCCACGTGGCTACTCATTCTAGATCAGAGTTTGTTCCTCTAGAACATGATGAAGTAAAACAAAATTAACTTAGAATCCTACAATGCAGAAGGTGGCCACTCGGTCCATCGAGGTCCACACTGACCACAAACCCACCCAGGCCCGATCCCCATAACCCCATGCATTTACCTTAGCTAGTCGCCCTGACACTAAGGGGCAATTTAGCATGACCAATCCACCTAACCCACTCATCTTTGGACTGTGGGAGGAAACCAGAGCACCCGGAGAAAACCCATGCAGACATGGGGAGAATGTGCAAACTCCACACAGACGGTGCCCCAAGTCAGGAATCGAACCCGGGTGCCTGGTGCTGTGAGGCAGCAGTGCTAACCATTGTGCCACTGTACAGCCAAATCCTTGCAGCCAGTCCCCGCAACAAAGGCAGTGGGGAGAGAATGGGGATGTAGTACTGATCTCACTGTGGATTGACCATAACCATGTTTCAAAATGGCGCCGGAGCGTGGTGCCTCTTTGCGAGCTATGTATGGTATGATTTGTATGGATAGCACACAAAACAGTACTTTTCACTGCATATCGATACATGTGACAATAATAAATCAAATCAAATAAAGGATGAGATGAAAGTTGTATGGTGAAAGATTCTTAGCTGAAAGAACTGACAAAAAAGTTTACAGAGAACACTCTGGAATGTTCACTATTCTGGGAGGAAGCTGAGAGATCAAAGAAAGAGACCACAATGCTGAAGGAAGTCGTTGCACATTTGGAAGGAACTTTGGAAAAACATGACTTTCCCAAAGAGGTATAGGAAGAGGCAAAAATCTAGAACATAGAATGACAAGCAAAGGTAGATGTTCTCACTAAACAGCGTGAGGTCTTTCAAGTACAATTGGCAGAACCACAATTACAGAATGTGAGCTTGACAGATAGCACAGGGGGATTACACTTTGCCAAGGAAAAGCTGAACAGTGGAGAGAACACAACATATGGCAGCAGACAGACCTTTGAGCTGACGTATGTCATCTGTAACCAGCCTTTCTCTCTCCCGCACTGGGATGAGTGCCTTGCCCTGGAATTCCTCCAGATGGTGGAGGATGTAAAGACGATCGCTGTCTTTAACAAGACAGAACAGCACAGTCTTGAGCACTCAAACACTAAAGAGTGTTTCAATTCGGATTTTCCATTCGATGCCTCTTCTCTTTTGGCAGAGCAGGTTTGTCTATTCTCATTCCAGGTCCTGGAAAGTCTCCAATGGTCAGATCAATCTACAGCCCACAAGGTGACCGTGATGCTTCGAGTAGAAGCTGTACCAGAGAATGATTAGCAGTCTGAGAAGCCTTTACCTCCAACTACCTCCACACTGCAATTTCCAGCCAGCATGCCAAACCTGGTACCAGCCTCTCACCATCGACAACAAAACACAGTGTACCACTGAACCTGCTTCTTGTCATAGGAATGCTCTTCCTCCGCCTCAGAGGGATTCAAAACATTTCATACGGAGAAAGAAGAAGCGCCAAGGAGACGACTACCATGTTTCAAAGATAATCCAGCCTGAGGATGTGTATCACTCCCCAGAATCAGACACATCACAGCCAAGGTCTGAGATGCTGACTCTTGGCCTGTGAATCCTGGGCGCTGGGCATGGTTTTTGGCCATTAGAGGCCCCATTTCCATTCGCCATGACTGCACATGCTTTCATCCCTGAGACTTCCCTGCAATTGTTGCTTCTTCCTGAGTCCTGCACTAGTTGCTGTTATTCCTTCCCTTCCTCCATTCCATGCAGTGCAGCTAAAGCTGCTCCTTGCCACTGTTTATCTGGCTACAGTTGGGTAGGGATGCAGAAAAACAGTTGAGAAATCCAATACATTACATGAGAGTATGGGAACTGGGTTGGATCATTCAGACCTGCCCTGCCATTCAAAGAGATTATGATGGATCTGCCTCTTAACTCCATCTACCTGTCTTGGCTCCTTACTCTTTATATCGTTGTCTAGCAAAACAAATTGATGGATCTCAGATCTACAGTGATTAATTCAGCTGGCCTCTATTGCTTTTTGTGGAAGAGACTTCCACCCTTCCATCACACTTTGAAGAAGTGATTCCTAACTTTTCTCCTCCATGGCTAGGCTCTGTGTTTTATGCTACATCCCCTTGTCCTGGATTCCTCAACCAATAGAAGAGGTTTCTCCCCATCCATAGCTCCTTTCAAAATCCATAACACCTCAATCAATAACCCATTACTCTTTCATATTCCAGGATTACAAATTTGGCTTTTGTAATCTCTCTTTGCAATCTAACCCTTACAGCCCTGACATCATTCAGGTAAATAAGATAGTAAGAAATAGGAGCATGAGTAAGCCCTTCAAACTTATTCAGCCATTTGAAAGGATCATAACGGATCTGATTATGGCTTCAATGCCATGCTTCTGCTCACCCCCCTATCCCCACCTCCCCACCCCACCCCAACTCCCTTAACCATTGATTCCCTTGTAGATCAAAACTCTGTCTAACTCAGCCTTGAATCTATTCATTGAACTGGCCTCCACTGTTCTCCAGGGAGGAGAATTCCAAAGATTAACGGCTCTCTGAGAGAAGAAATTCCTCTTCATCTTAAATGGGAGACCGCTTTTTTAAAAACTGTTCCCCCTAGTTCTAGATTCCCCCAGTGGAAACATCCTCCCAATATCTACCCTGTCAAGTCTCCTCAGAATCTTACTTGTTTCAATACATCTCGTTCTTCTAAATTCCAATGACCATAGGCCCACCCTGCTCAACCTTTCTTCATAAGATAATTCCTTCATGCCAGGAATTACCATAGTGAACATTCTCTAAACTGCCTCCATTCCACGCATATTCCTTCTTAAATAAGGAGACCAAAACTGTACACTGTACTCTCAATACAGTCTCATCAATGCCCAGTACAGTTGTAATAAGTGTTAAGGCCCAGACCAGAAACTCCAAGGTAGTTATGAAGTTATCCTAGTTCCTAACGTTTACATTTGATTTTGGCATTAGGGTGAGCATAAGGTATTTCAGTCCAGGTATGATTCAAGTGATCCACTAGGAAGCTTTAATCAAAACAAACTTTACTTAAGAATGCAGTTCAACTATAACAAAAATAATTTGCATACTTTTTACCAATAATTAAAATACTTAGACGTGGCAAATTATAATCCTTAACAGCTAGCTATCTCTGTTGTTCCAATTTAAAGAAATACCACATAGATATACAGCCTTCTTCAGAATTAGTTAGCACAAAAACAAGTATGCTCACATGATGCTGGATTTTTAGCCTCTGGAGAGAGATCCAGATGACAGTTTTAGAGAAAGATATATCCTCAAAACAGCAAACCTTCAAAGAGGTAAACTTTAGGAGACTGATGGCCTTGTGGTATTATCGCTAGACTATTAATCCAGAAACTCAGCTAATGTTCTGGGACCCAGGTTCAAAATCTGTCACCCTTACCCGGTCTGGCCTACACGTGACTCCAGACCCACAGCAATGTGGCTGACTCTCTGAATGCCCTCTGGAATGGAGGGCAGTTAGGGACCAGCAATAAATGCTGGACACAGCCGGCGATGCTCACATCCCGTAAAATGGATAAAGGAAAATATGTGGGGCTGACGGAGATCACAGAGATAGGGAAGGATTTGAAAACAAGGATGAGAATTTTACCAGCATCTTATTAACAACTGGAAGTGAAGAATGAAGTGGAACTCTTCTTCAGAAGTGCACAAGTAGACTGGAAAAATAGCACACAAAACATTCATCTCCTTCTTTCAAATGCTCATCAACTTGTCACGCATCTTCAGAATTTTCTGTTTTTATATTGTAGTGGAAACAACAAGGTTCAATTGTTCATTTCTCATTATTAATGAGAAGATATTCCCAAATAATAGTTAACTTGGTTACTTGGCACTTACTGAAGTCTGGTGAATTCAAATTTTTGATGATTTTTATGCCTGTGGGCACCCTGAAGAGGGAGAGTTGGTAAAAAGCATCAAATGAAACAAAACCTGAACCAAAGAGAAATTGACAACATTTATAACACGTAACTATGGAAACTGTGCTGCTGACAGGTGTACCATCGCTCTGACTGGCATGTGGAATTGGTTATTCTGGGAGGGGTAAGAATCATATATCTGTCATTAGTGCTGCTGAAAGGAATGGTTTGGTTGACACCTCACCCTCCTTGACATGCACAAGTGCTCAAACTCAGGCTCTTAACCCTGCAGGAAGCACCAATTTTGTATGGATTAGCATATACAACAATTCACACTCATGCTAGCTGTGGGTTCCTCTGGAATTTGTGTCAGATTTTTGTGGCAATGTTTAAAATTAGAGGCGGCTGTTAGCAGTAAGTTGCAAATGAACAAATGTTGTGAGATCTTAGAGATTCCCTTATTATCTCTGAACAGTCACATCCAGACGACAACCCTGCTGACTTCCTGTAAGAATGAACCAATGGAAGAATGAATCAATGGCACTGGTATCAAAAGCCATTATTATGATATTAATGAAAGTACTGACAAAATACTGGAGAATTGCCGAACAGATCAGGACTATTATGCTCCACCAGTAAAGAAAGCTTATCTTTGGCTTCACTCCATGGTGAGTAGTTAATGGAGTCAATTGGTTCTCACCTATCAGCGGAATAGCCAGCAAGAGCCCCAATTTGCCTCTTTAAGGGAAGGCTGTATATTAAATGTCTCCCAGGCACTTAACTGGACAGCAACAGGCCACCGTGGGCATCGAGGACCACAGGGTCAGATGTCCCACCTACTAAGGGTCGTCAGCCAATCAGAGCCAACAGCTCTATTGAATGACAGCGCCACCCGAGAGGTGATGGCTGCTACTGGTATAACACCCACCTTGGGCCTAGTATTGTCACTGGGTCCAAGGCCACAGTGAATGATGGCAGTTTGGGGATCACAAGATGGGGATTATGGGGTGGGAGGTTGGCAGCAATGGCGGAGATGAAGGTGGAGATCCCTGCTTCTCAGTGCTAGGTCCCTCAAACAGGCACTGTGCCTTTGAATGAGGGACCACTCGGGAACCCATAAACCAATCCAGCATGGGTTTACTTGTAATGCTCCCCATTTGGCAAACACACCCCCTGCCCTTTGCTGGGGCTAAAACCAGCTGTGGCAGAATGAAACCCTTATGTAGGCATTGGTTGTCCACTTAAAGGCCTCAGCTAGGAGCCAGGCAGCAAGGTCATCCATTGGCTTTCTGAGCAAGGACTTAATAGAGGTATTTGCACATTTACTCTTTCAATGTGCCTAGCAGGGGGCCCAACTAATCATATAATGTAACTACCATGGCTCCCCACATGGGCTAGGGTTTCATATTCAACCTCATGATGTTGATTAATAGCCTAACTGTCCTCAAGCCATACAGAGGTGGAAGTGCCAGAGGTCAGCATCTCCCCACTGATTGGCTCTACTAACCAGAAGTATCTTCATTTGTGCTAGGTATGACTCCAACCAGTGCAGACATTTCCCCCTGTTTCCCATTTTGCCACCGCTGCTTGATGCCACACTCAGCCAAATGTGTTTAGTTCCATTGTCCATGTTGCAATGAGGTCAAGAGCTGAGTCACCAACGCCCTATATAATTGCAGTAAAACATCCCTAACCCTATTCTCCAATCCTCTCGCTATGAAGGCCAATATACCATTTCATTTCTTTACTGCCTGTTGTACCTGCGCGCTTATTTTTAGCAACTGATGCATGAGGACACCAAGGTCTCACGGAGTATCCACCCCTCTCAATTTCCACGCATTCAAGTAATAATTTGTCTTCCTATTATTGCTACCAAAGTGGATAACCTCACATTTATCCACATTATACTGCATCTGCCTTGCATATACCCACACACCCAACCTGTCCAAATCACGCTGGAGCATCTCTGCATCTTCCTCACAGCTCACCCTCCCACCCAACTTTGTATCATCTGAAAATTTGGAGATAATACATTCAGTTCCCTCTTCCACATCATTAATATATAATGTGAACAGTTGTGGTCCTAGCATATATCGCTGCGGAATCCCACTAGTCACTGGACTACCAATCAGAAAAAGACCCATTTCTGACAACTCTGCTTTCTATGTGCTAAGGGATTCCATGAATCTATGAATCTTCAGCCCAGAGTACTTAAGAAATGGCCTGGAAATAGTAGATTTATTGGTGGTTATTTTCCAAAATTATTTGGACTCTGGACGGGTTCCTACAGATTGGAGGGTAGCTAATGAAGCTTGCTGTTCTGTTTGTGAACAGAATTCCCACTCACCTGAAGAAGGGGCTAAGAGCTCCGAAAGCTTGTGTGGCTTTTGCTACCAAATAAACCTGTTGGACTTTAACCTGGTGTTGTTAAACTTCTTACTGTGTTCTATGTGCTAACCAGCTTTCTATCCATCTCAAGACATTACCTGCAATCCCATGTGCTTTAACTTTACATAGTAGTCTGTTATGTGAGACCTTATCGAAAGCCTTCTGAAAGTCTAAATAAACCACATCCACTGGTTCTTCCTGGTCAACTCTATTAGTTACATCCTCAAAGAATTCCAATAGATTCGTCAAGCATGATTTCCCCTTTGTAAATCCATGCTGACTTTGTCTGATTATACCACTGCCTTCCAAATGCTGAGTTCTGGAATCCTTGATAATGGACCCTAGCAACTTCACCAGTATTGACGTTAGACTCACTGATCTATAGTTCCTTGTTTTCTCTCTACCGCCCTTTTTGAATAGCAAGCTTCATTAGCTACCCTCCAATCTGTAGGAACCCGTCCAGAGTCCAAATAATTTTGGAAAATAACCACCAATAAATCTACTATTTCCAGGCCATTCCTTAAGTACTCTGGGCTGTAGATTCATAGAATCCCTACATTTCAGAAGGAGGCCATTCAGCCCATCGAGCCTACACCAACAACAATCCCACCCAGGCCCTATCCCCACAATCCCATGTATTTGCCCTACTCATCTCCCTGACACTAAGAGGTAATTTACCAATCAATCTAACCGCACATCTTTGGATTATCAGGACCTAGAGATTTATCCACCTTCAATCCCATCAATTTCCCCAAAACCATTTCTCTATTAATGCTGATTTCCTTCAGCTCCTCACTAAAACTTGTTTTATAATTCACCAACCAATCATTGCTGTCCTGTGACCTATGCTTTGCTTCTTTTCATTGATATGTTTCCCACGGTGTTCCATCTATCACTTTATATTTCTCTCTACCACTGCGTTATCCTTGCTATGCTCTCAGATCTCAGGATGGCATGGTGGCACAGTCGTTAGCACTGCTGCCTCAAAGCACAAGGGGCCTGGATTCGGTTCCCAGTTTGGGTCACTGTCTGTGTAGACTCTACACGTTCTCCCCATGTCTGCATGAGTTTTTCAGTGTTAATGCAATTAGGGAAGTGTTCTGTTTCTGTGCGGAGTCTGCAGGTTCTCCCCGTGTCTGCGTGGGTTTCCTCCAGGTGCTCTGGTTTCCTCCCACAGTCCAAAAGACATGCTGGTTAAGTGCAATGGCCGTGCTAAATTCTCCCTCAGTGTATCCGAACAGGCGCCGGAGTGCGGCGACTCGGGAATTTTCACAGTAACCTCATTGCAATGTGAATGTAAGCCTACTTGTGACACTAAGAAATAAACTTTAAACAGATCCCCCGTGCATTCCCGCAATGCTCTGTCTCTCTCCTCTCTCTCCGCTGCTGCTTTATCCCCTTTGTGATCTCAGTGCTGGCCAGCTCTGGACACTGGCTGGCCTACATTCAATCCTGCCCGTAGGATGACCATAGGAAAACAATGACTGAAGAGGAAAGGAATGAAGGAAGGAACGAGGGGAGACCACAGAGAAGGGATGAAAGGGTCAGTCTAAAGAAATGAAATGGAATGAAGGAAGAAAGCAGGACATAATGAGATGGTCAGAGAGGCAAACAAAGTGAGAACAGGAGAGGAATGGGTAAATAGTCTGGTAAATGAAAGTCAATAGTGATGCCAAAGAGAGAGGGAACTGATAAGGGAAGAACACGATAAAGGAGGCTAGGGTCCAGGATCATGATTGTTACTCACACAGATAAAATAACTATACTTGAACAGTCACCGTGGGAATGAGATGGAGACTGCAGGTTTTGCTCACAGCCTTGTTAGCGGACGTGTCCCGGACCTCTCATGATTATTCCTTTAAGTGAAAACTGCAGGAAAATGCACACCCTCCAACAAATGCACTCCAGAATTCACCTCCTGCCACTACCCAGCATCCGACAACTTCAGTCTTAACGCAAGGCCCATAAAAGCTGCATAATCAGCAAAGCAATCATTCCCTTGACATCCTGTGACATTTTACAGGGGCGTAGATAGCAACAGTAATGAGTTACCTGACGCAGATTCAGAGTCGTGCTTTGAAATAGTTCAGATTAGCAACTGTCTTTTTCTTTATTGCTGAGCGCAGCTTGAAGAGTCTTTAATGGGTTCGGCCAAATGGAGGGGGTGAGAGAGAGAGAGCAAAAGAGACCTGGAAAAATTAATTAAGGGATAGCAACTCCAGTACTTCCTAGATTTATGGGGAAGGTTAGACTTGTCTTGAGTTTGTTGAGCTGTGAGTTCAGCTTAACCTGTGATTACTGGAACAATTTTCAACACCAAAGTGCAAGTAAATAAAGTGTAAAATAATTAGGCATATTCAAGAAATAATGGCCTTGAAATTTCACTGTGATACTAATGTCTGACTGTTTAGTGCATTCATCTGAAGCTCTGTTTATGTTAATAGGGTTAATGAATGTTAAAACAACAGACGATTGATCCATTAATTAGGGAGACGCTCAGACTCTTTCCTCTAATCACTTGGATCTGCATCCCTGGAACACCAAGAAGCACCTAACTCATGAGTATTGTAGCTGATCTCAGCTCACATAAGGACCCTTTCTACTGTGTGAAGGGCCAAGGACTACCGGAGGTGATGATGTATGGTCCACCAGCCAGCATTCAAAAGGAGCTTGCTGCAATGATGATGATAAAATGGCAGGGAGTGAAACGTGAAATTGCAAGATAATATATGAAGCATTCATTTGTTTATATCCCACATGAGAATTTCAGGATTAATGCAATTAGGGAAGTGTTCTGTGTCTGTGCGGAGTCTGTACGTTCTGCCCGTGTCTGCGTGGGTTTCCTCCAGGTGCTCCGGTTTCCTCCCACAGTCCGAAAGACGTGTTGGTTAGGTGCATTGGCCATGCTAAATTCCCCCTCAGTGTACCCAGACAGGCGCCAAAGTGTGGCGACTAGGGGATTTTCACAGTAACTTCATTGCAGTGTTAATGTAAGCCCACTTGTGTCACGAATAAACTTTTTTAAAAAAACTTATTTCTACATTGCAATCTTCAATCTATACAAAGGTCTTGGCAGACGCAATAATTCTTAAAATAGGCCTGATTGTCTGTCTCATATGTAAATATAAATTTCATCCCTTTTCAATCCTTTCAAAGTCTATGGGCGGAATTTTATGACCTCATTGTGCCCATTTTGTGGGTGGAAAATGTCGTAAAATCAGGTGTGATGTGACCAGCGGAAATAGTCCCCCTTTTCCGTGCCCATTCCCAGCTTACAAATTTTTTTAAAAATCAACATGATCGGGAGCCCGCCCAAAATTGGCGAAACGTCAGTTTGCATTTTTTTGCATTCATCACAATGTCATTACTGAACTTCACTCCCAATTGTCCCAGCTCACCTGCCTTAACCACCTCGTTCATTGCAGCCGAATCATTCAGGAAAACACCTCGATAAAAGTCGCATTCAGGCACTTGAGCAGAGAGATTGAGCGAGGTGAGGTAAGTCTCTGCATTCAAACTGCTCCGTGATGCTCGGGGGAGGGGAGGGTGGTTGTCGCGTGGCGGCCATGTTGCGTTTCAGGTCAGGGGGAGGCCTGCAAGTTTGTACGAGGGTGAGGGGTTGCTGTTGTTTACATGGTCCGACTTCGGACTGTTGAGGCCCTCAGCTGTGGCCCGCTGTGGTTCGGCCAACGCTTAGATCCTGCCACTCATGATGAGGATTTCCTGCTGTGGAGATGCCGGCGTTGGACTGGGGTGAACACAGTAAGAGTTTTAACAACACCAGGTTAAAGTCCAACAGGTTTATTTGGTAGCAAATACCATTAGCTTTCGGAGCACTGCTCCTTCGTCAGATGCCCCAGGCTTTCCAGCGCAGACGCCACCCTTGCAGTGTTGGTCTTGGAACCACACAAGTCAGGCAATAGCTGGTCCGCCTGAAAGTTTTGGGACTCCTCCCAACAGCCTCGCAGTCAGTCCAGTGTTGCTGTCAGCCTGTCCTGCATTCCCTGGCTCTGTTGCTGCATCTCCAGCAGCTGAGGGAGAAGTGATCTCAGAGGCCCAGCATGTAGCCTGGGGCCAGCTGAGTCCTCACCTCCAGCAGGCCCCTGCGCGCCAGAGGTCTCGGACGTTCCCTCCTCGACTGGATGTATGTCAGCAGATGTGTCGTGCACACCAGAGAGTGACCCAGATGCCTCGCCACTAACTTGACCCACTGATGTGAGAGTCTCTGGGATGGTGAGTTGCGAGGTGGAAGCTGACGCCAAACTGGTGTCGGCCTCGGAGGTCCCTTCATCCGCTTCCTCTGAAGAGTCTTTCTTTGCTGTCAGGGGCAGGATGGGTGGGGGACTGTGATGCCAGATGGCCCAGGCATGTTGGGGTCTCCTCCTGCAACACAGGACCCAAGGTTAAGTGCAAGGGAGGGAGAGGAATCTGGGCTGCATGCAACTTACTTGAGATTTCTCCAACAAGTGGCGGATTGGCTCCAGTCCGTCCATGCTGTTGCTAATGGTTCACATCCCCTCCTCTCCCCGAAGCTCCAGTGCCCACTCCTCAGTGGGGGTGAGGACCTGGATCTCAGGCAGACCACCTCCTGTCTTTACCCTCTCCCAGCGATTATGGGTATTCTTCTCCTGTGGGGACAGAACGAGCCATGTAAAATCTGATGGCATGAGTCCTGCAGGGAATCAGAAGATGGCCCTCAGAGGGCAAGGGTTGTGATACTCTTGGGTGAGAGAAGGGAGGTGCTTGGGGGGGCAGGGACTGAAAACATGCAGGGTGCTGGGGGTGGGGAGGTCTGGGGGTTATTTAGGGGGAAGATGCTGGTTGAGATTAAACACTCATCCTTGCTGCCCGGATTAGGTGATTCCGTTTTTTGCGGCACTGCTTCCTGGTTCTCCAGGCCAATGCCCTGGCACCAACGCATGCTGCCATCACCTCCCAGGCTGTGTTTCCATTCCTTCCGCAGGGGCACCACCCTGCTGGGGGGAAGAGGGTGTCCTGCCTTGCCTCCGCCGCCTCCAGCAACCTGGCCAGATCAGCTTCTAAAAGCCAGGGAGCTTTCTTCCTGGAGGCCATTTCTTTCTGCACTGCCTGCCTGTCTGTCCATCCTTGGAGTTTTTATGAAGCTGTCCCTTGTTAGGGCAGATCAGCTGCAGGCAGTCTGGGTGAGTCACGCATGCATTAGAGCATTCATAAGGACATAAGAAATAGGAGCAGGAGTAGGCCATCTAGTCCCTCGAGCCTGCCCCGCCATTCAACAAGATCATGGCTGATCTGAAGCGAATCAGTTCCACTTACCCGCCTGCTCCCCATATCCCTTAATTCCCTTATCGATCAGAAATCTATCTACCCGTGATTTAAACATATTCAACGAGGTAGCCTCCACCACTTCAATGGGCAGAGAATTCCAGAGATTCACCACCCTCTGAGAGAAGAAGTTCCCCCTCAACTCTGTTCTAAACCGGCCCCCACTTATTTTGAGGCTGTGCCCTCTAGTTCTGGTTTCCCTTCGAAGTGGAAAGAATCTCTCTACCTCTACCCTATCCAGCCCCTTCATTATCTTATATGTCTCTATAAGTTTCAGCAAGTTTAATGCAGCGTGCCTTGTTACCATGGAGGGGAAGCCAAGTCAGCACTTGCCGGTGTGCTGATGGGACGGGGGTTGAGGGGGGGATGGAGGATTTGTGCCTCTGCGAAGACCAGGGGCAGGGGAGAGAGAAGGTCAGTCATATCTGTCAGCCATTGGGGCGAGGGAGGGGGAATGAGAGGGCCTTTTGCAAAGCGGTCTAGTGGGGGCAGGGGGGGAAGGGGGTCAGTAATGTTGGGGGAGGTCTCTGATTTCTGTGGGGGGGGGGGAAGGCTGTATCTGGCCCGTGGGGGTTCTGTCAGCGGAGCTGTTTTTTCTCCGTTTTTCCGCTCATGCACAGTTTGTGGCTCCGATCTGAGCTGCTGGCCGTCTGGTGAATTAAGCCCCATCCACTGCTGCCAGTGGCTAGAAACAGTCTAGCCCATATTTTCGAAGACTAGACTGCATACGGTTGGGCGTAAAAACTCACCTGAGAAACGCTTCAGGAACTCTCCCAATTTCACTCGTAAAGTTCTGGCCAGTGTGATCAGTCCCTTTAAAATAAAAAGTGCTCTCTCTCCATGTAACAATTTGCAATTTGTATGCACACTACCACTGTGTGAATCCGAACTTTCATTCACAGTTTCTAATAGAAAGCAGAGCCAGCATTGATTGCTGTAGCCCACAGCAGCAAGGGGATTTTGTTGTAAATAATTTAAGTTTACAAAGTAAGGTTTAAAAAAAAATGCATGTACTGATCATGTAATTCAAGACCTGAGGTTCCCAGCGTATAATTTCCACAGTCCTCACTCCCAGCAAAGGAGATAGAGTTCCAGACTTAGGGCTAAGGTGACTGAGGGCTCTGCATTTAATGATGGGGTGTATACAGAAGATGATGCACAGCTAGTCAGATCAAAGCACCCAGTAGCGTATAGAGCTGGAGGAGACTGTGGAGTTAACCAGAACAATGTCCTGAAGGAACTTTTAAATGAGGAGGACAATTTTGAATATAATCCCTAGTAAAAAAAAACCCAGTGCAGGCAAGCAAGAATAAAGAATGTAAGTGGGCAGGAGCTAATGTGGGATGTCGATGGCTGTCTTTCAGACTGTATGTGGTGGAGTTTGGAAGGCTGGCTGAAAATATATCAGAGAAGTTAACAATTGGATAAATAAGGGTTTCACTATCCGTTGGGCTTGGTTAATGGGATCGCACAAGTACTTAAATGTACAATTGAAGTGCTGCAATCTATAATGCTGCCAAGAGCTGAGACTGGGATGGATAGCCCTTTATCGACCAACATGGACACAATTTCCTCCCTCTGTGCTGTAATTTTGGATGATTCTACCACGTGGGTGAACACAAGAAATAGAGGCAGGAGCAGCCACCAGCCTCCTCAAGCCTGCCCCACCCTTTTTAAAGTAAAGTAAAATTTATTTATTAGTCACAAGTAAGTCTTACATTAACACTGCAATGAAGTTACTGTGAAATTACCCTAGTCGCCACACTCCGGCGCCTGTTCGGGTCAATGCACCTAACCAGCACGTCTTTCAGAATATGATCATGGCCGATCTGTGCTGGCCTCAGCTCCTTTTCTGTGCCGTTTCCCCCACATCCCTCTAATCCTCAGTCTATCAAATGTTTATTGACCTCCACTTCAAATACTTCGAATGATCCAGCCTCCACCACCCTTTGGGGCAGAGAATTCCAGAGATTCACCACCCTCTGCGAGAAGAAATTTCTACGCACCTCAGTTTTAATTAACTGGCCCTTTATCCTTGTTCCAGACTCTCCCAATAGTGAAATGACCTCACCATCCACCCTGTCAAGCCCCCTCAGGATCTTAGATATATTTTGGTGCATGATGTTGTGGAGGCGGAGGTGGTGTGAATATAGGTTGAGCTGAGAGTGTTTGACGAGACAGATCAAGACAGTTTTACTCAGCGGCAACTGTATTTTACGGCCATCTTGGAAGAACCATAAAAGGGGCAAAATGTGGCATCCAAAACAGTGAAAGATGAGAGTGACCATTTGACCGATCTTAGTTGATCCAATTAGAATACCTCTGCATTGCCTGATGCAACAAACATTTTCTTAAATGATTTTGACCTTCATTACACCATTTAGAAGCACTTTTCAAGTGTTGGTTATTCTGTAGCCTAGATATTTAATGGGGTAATTACATAGTCAATAGGAAGGGGAAAGAGTTTAGCATGGAAACCTGGAAGTTTGGTTTTCCCCACAGGAGCGGCGGGGTGGGGGGGGTGGAATTTAACTCCACAATCTGTGTTGCCAGGGTCTTACAAATTCCCCACCTGGAAGCCGACCCGATCGACAGGTTTGATTTCCAGTTGGCCCAAGCAGGTGACAATGCCATAGAAATATAGATGGCGGGGAGCGAGGGGACGTGTATGATCCTGGTTAGCAGTTGAAGGTTGTTTTGGTCTGATCCCATGTGGGGGTCTGATCTAGAGGGGGAAAGGTTCTGTTTCCCTATCTTGGTGTGGTGGAATCTGGGCCCAGGTGCTCTTTGTATGGGTGGGGTGATAGTAGGGGAGCTGGGAGTTGTCGGGGGTTTGTGGAGGGTACCGGAGGGCAGTTGCAGGTTCAGGGAGGGGAATTATAGTCCCCAGTGCTCTGCTGATTTTCTGATTCCTTATCGTCTTTTGCCGCATCCCTACCCCCAATTTAACCCTCCCCCTCACATCCTTCAGGTGCCCTGAATTGGGAGCCATAGTTACATTTGGGCCCAACTCTTATATATAGCTTTAGCAAAGCTTCTTGGCCTTTATACTCTATGCCTCTATTTATAAAGCCCATCTGGGTGGCATGGTAGCACAGTGGTTAGCACTGCTGCCTCACAGCGCCAGGGACCAGGTTCAATTCCTGGCTTGGAATTGTCTGTGTGGAGTTTGCACGTTCTTCCCATGTCTGTGTGGGTTTTCTCCGGGTGCTCTGGTTTCCTCCCACAGTCCAAAGATGTGCGGGTTAGATGAATTGGCCCTTAGTGTCAGGGGGACTAGCTAGGGTAAATGAATAGGGTTATGGGGAAATGGCCTGGGTGGGATTGTGGTTGGTGCAGACTCGAAGGGTTGAATGGCCTCCTTCTGCACTGTAGGATTCTACAAAAACTAAGGTTTCAAAATGATACACTTTACAACAATGGTATTTTCAGACAATTACTCACAACTTACCCGTTCATATTCCGCAACCACTTCTTTGAATAAAAGCAAATTACTGTGAATGCTGGAATCTGAAATCAAAAGAGAAAATGCTGGAAAATCTCAGCAGGTCTGGCAGCATCTATAAGGAGAGAAAAGAGCTGACGTTTCGAGTCCAGATGACCCTTTGTCTTTGAACCTGGTCCTATTTAGTATCCAGACAGTAACATCCAAAAGACTTAGAGTCATAGAGATTTGCAGCACGGAAACAGGCCCTTCGGCCCAACTTGTCCATGCTGCCCCTTGAATATCACAAGCACTGCAAACAACAATCATATGGACAAATGTAAATATCTTGAACTAACAGGGACATATTCTATTGGTGCATGACACCTGGGTTCACTTCCAAATCTAAAATGGCAAAATGTTCCAGTAGATTAACACCAATCAATTCACTGGCAATAATGTGCTATTTTCATCCTCACAAATGGGCTTTGTTAACAGAAAAGTTACACTTTGCATTGAGTGCTTAATATTTTCTCATTTTAAATTGGAAACTAACCACACTTACAAAGATTCAGCACGGAGCACATAATAGGAGAGGAAAGTACTGCAGGTGCTGGAAATCTGAAATGTAAACTAAAATGCTGGAAAGTCACAGCAGGCCAGATAGCATCCAGGGAGAAAAAACCAGAATCAACTAACACAGTCTGTGTTAGTTCTGATGAAGGGTCTCTGACCTATGTTTCTCTCTGCACAGATGCTGCCAGATGTGCAGAGCATTTCCAATACTCCCCATTGCTATTGGAGCTAAGATAACTCCTTTCGACAGCCTTCTGAAAAGCAATTAGACTTCTTTTGAACCTCTGAGTTGCAGTCAGTTTCCTGACACACTCAGAATTCTTCCCCCCCCCCATTTAACCCCCAACTAACACCTGAAACCCCCACAGTCATCCATGTTAAAATTCTCCCCTATATGGAAAAGAAGTTCCTAATATCAATTATATTACTGCGCCTCCTTGCCCGAACATAGGAAGAGGAGTAGGCCATTCAGCCCCTCAAACTTGTTATTCCATGCAATCAGATTATGGCTAATCTGTATCTTAATTCCAACTCCATCCACATTGGTTCCATATTCCTTAAGATCCCTACCTAACAAAAAAGCTACCAAACTCAATTTTGAAAATTTCAATCAGCCTAGCCAATTGCCCTGCTCGTGCAACAGTTTTGATTAATCACTTCCATAACTATTTATATACGGCAACAGTAACTTGCATTTATGTCAGGCCTTTAATGAAGTTAAATGTTCCAAGTTGTAATGTTCCAGGATGAAAACCTCAGGTACGTGAGACCTCCAGTCTTCCCTCATACCTCATGGCATTTTAGGTAATGTGGAGGTGATGGCCTAATAGTATTGTCGCTAGATCATTAATAGAGAAACTCAGCTAACCTTCTGGGGACCCGGGTTCGAATCCCGCCACGGCAAATGGTGGAATTTCAATTCAATAAAAAATATCTGGAATTTAGAATCCACTGCTGACCATTGTCGATTGTCAGAAAAACCCATCTAATTCACTTAGGTCCTTCAGGGAAGGAAATCTGCCATCCTTACCTGGTCTGGCCTACAAGTGACTCCAGAGCCACAACAATGCAACTGCATTCGGGCAACTAGGGCAATAAATGCTAGCCAGCCAGAAACATCGATGTCCCATGGATGAATAAAACAAATTAGGCAAGTACAACTCAACAAGACAAAAGGGGGAACCATCCAGAAAAACTCATCACACATTAATTCTGTCTGGAAGTTGGTGGCACGGTGGCACAGTGGTTAGCGCTGCTGCCTCATAGCACCAGGGACCCAGGTTCAATTCCAGCCTCAGGCGACTGTCTGTGTGGAGTTTGCATGTCTGCATGGGTTTCCTCCGGGTGCTTCAGTTTTCTCACACTCCAAAGATGTACAGGTTAGGTAGATTGGCCATGCCCCTTAGTGTCAGGGCATTAGCATGGTAAATATGTGGGGTTACAGGGATAGGGCCTGGGAGGGATTGTTGTCAGTGCAGGCTCAATGAGCCGAATGGCCTCCTTCTGCACTGTCGAGATTCTAAACAGACTTTTGACTTTTCTCTGCATTTCCTTCAGCTCTTGAATGCCTTCTCCTGTCTCTTGATAAGGTGGGCACAATACTTAAGATGCACTCTGACCAGAGCACCACACAGTTTAACCATAACCTTATATTCCATTGTTTTAACTATACGGTTCAGTATTCGACTGGTTTCATTGCTGCTCTGTATTCAGTGTATATGTTGGATTTGTTAATCCTATCTCAGGGCCTGCTAACCAATTTAAAATGAATGGGTTAATGTTTTTGTTAAAGCAATGTACTAAGCATTTTATGAAAAAGCGTAAGCACGCAGCACAATTTCAATGTATTAGTCCCACTAATTTATTTGTTTTGAACATCTCTGACAATTTATGACAGTTTTTCACTTTGCCACTTTATGGATTATATCATTTATTTTTGTTGAAGCCAGCATTTTCACGAGCTGCAATAAAGGATGCAATTCAGTTTTTATTAACTGAATTGTAAGAGACTTGTTAAAAGATGCTGAGGAGTTTCTATCATTGTGCAGCGTGACAGAGTGCTAAATATTTGAGCTATAGCCTCATGTTCCAGTCTCCTTCTGCATTCCCACAGAGACTGCCGAGTCACTTAAACAGGTAACGCTGGCTGAACTTTATGCAGTAAGCATAATTACATTGGGAATGTGGCACCAGAAGTGATAAACTGTTTTCTAATTAATACGTCCACATTTTCTTCCATGATCTTTAGCAGCAGCATCACTGGGACCGCCGAGATGAGCACGCGACTTGGAGTAAGTTCACTGCAGAGGGAGATCAGGATGTTTTCCATTGTGTGCTGGATGCAGTCAAACATATTAAGGATATTATTAAACTAGACAAAGTGCAGGGAAGATTTACTAGGATGCTATCAGGTCTTGATGGTTTGAGTTATAAGGAGAGGCTGGATAGACTGGGACTTTTTTCCCTGGAGTGTACGAGACTTGGGGACGATTTTATAGAGGTCTATAAAATAATGAGGGGCATAGATCAGTTAGATAGTTAACATATTTTCCCAAAGCTAGGGGAGACTAAAACTAGGGGCCATAGGTTTAAGGTGAGAGGGGAGAGATATAAAAAGATCCAGAGGGACAATTTTTTCACAGAGGGTGGTGAGTGTCTGGAACAAGCTGACAGAAACAGTAGTAGAAGCGGGTACAATTTTCTCTTTTCAAAAGCATTTAGACTAGTTGCATGGGTAAGCTGGGTATAGAGGGATATAGGCCAAACACGGGCAATTAAGACTCGCTTAGTGGTTAAAAGAAAGGGGCAGCATGGACAAGTTGGACCGAAGGGCCTGTTATCATGCTGTAAACCTCTATGAATCTATGATATTTATAAAGAATACATTTACAATCTGTGCGGAGTCTGCACGTTCTCCCTGTGTCTGCGTGGGTTTCCTCCAGATGCTCCTTTTTCCTCCCATAGTCTGAATTACTGGTTAGAGGTGCATTGGTCAGGCTAAATTCTCCCTCAGTGTACTTGAACAGACACCGGAGTGTGGCGACTAGAGGATTATCACAGTAACTTCATCGCAGTGCTAATGTAAGCCTACTTGTGACACTAATTAATACATTTTTAAAAAACAATCATGAAAGGAATCGGGATATCGGGAAGCCAAATATAAATTGGTATCTGGTAGGTAAACTGTACAGTATATGTGCAGAGTATTAACATCAGTTTTGCGACTGATGTAATAACTATATTGGTTCCAAATATATGTAGAGCTGTGGGTGTGAGTTTAATCTAATAAATACAGTGGGGTCAGATGGAATAGAGAAATAGAGCAGAAGTGTTAGAGACTCTTGTCCTTGGGGTACTCAGGTCCAAGAGGGAGTAGGCAAATGGACTTCCATGGATTGGCCCATGATTGTGCTTGACAAAGAACTGAAGCAGTTTGCCATTGCTTTCTGCTGTTCAAGCATATACTAAGGATTTACAGATTGATACTCAACCTGTGTGACCACATTAGGGCGGTATGGTGGCACAGTGGTTAGCATTGCGGACTCACAGCTCCAGGGACCCAGCTTCAATTCCGCCCTTGGTTAACTGTCAGTGTGGAGTTTGCACCTTCTTCCTATGTCTCCGTAGGTTTCTTCTGCGTGCTCTGGTATCCTCTCAAGGTCCAAAGATGTGCAGGATAGGTGGATTGGCCATGCTAAATTTCCCCTTAGTGTCTCAAGATGTGTAGGTTAGATGGATTAGTCATGGTAAACGTGTGGGGTTACAGGGATAGGGTGGGGAGATGGCCTAGGTAAGATACTCTGTCAGAGAGTCAGTGCAGACTCGATGGGCTGAATAGCCTCCTTCTGCACTGTAGAGATCCTATGGTTCTATGACTACAAACACACCTTCCATGGCCATCAAGCCCTGAAGTGGGACTTGAACCTGGAGCTTCTGGCCCTGAGACAGGAACACTACCACTGCACCACAAGACCTCAATGGGGCCAAGTGTATTGAAGGGTGGCACAGCGGTTAGCACTGCTGCCTCACAGCTCTAAAGATTAAAGTTTATTTATTAGTGTCACAAGTAGGCTTACATTAACACTGCAATGAAGTTACTGTGAAAATCCTCTAGTCACCGCATTCTGGTGCCTGTTTGGGTACACTGAGGGAGAATTTAACATGGTCAATGTACCTAACCAGCACGTCTTTCAGACTGTGGGAGGAAACCAGAGCACCTGAAGGAAACCCACGCAGACATGGGGAGAACGTGCAGACTCCACACAGGCAGTGACCCAAGCCAGGAATTGAACCCGGGTCCCTGGTGCTGTGAGGCAGCACTGTTAACCACTGTGCGGGCCAACATAATGGATTCAGTCTTCCAAATGTTTAATTGGAAGAAATTTCTGCTCACATCACTAGTGCATGTTGGGTAAACATCAGACATGACGCATTGTACTTAAGGCATTTAAATACAGATTATCATCAATACCTTTTCCATGTCATAAAGCCATCATTATTGTTGACCTGGATAATATAAAACTAGGGTTACCAGCATTAACCTTGAAGAAAGGCCCACTGAAAGATCTGGCGATCTTTGTGGTGAATTCAGTAAATCAACATAAAATCACATTATTTAATGGGGATTCTCAGCACGGAGCTGCAATGCTATCATCAACTGCCCAAACAGCCAATTGCATTAAATAATTCTCATAGACAGCTAGGAAACAAAAAGCTCTAATAATGAAATTATATTTTTTTAATGGCATGGAGCAAAATAAAGATTGGAGCGAAGATAGAAGCTATAATACTATAACTAAGAATCATTAATGAAAAAAGTTTAGTTTGAAAAAGTTAAGTAATCATGATAGAAATATTTGTCAATCCTGCACAAATATAATATTTTTCAGCACCAAATATAGCATTAGTTATTGCACAGACCTTGATTAAAAACCCAATTACAACTAGCTGAAGAAGGTGTAACTTTTTAATGGGTCGTCTAAAGGTAATGAGAGAGTGGAAGAGAGCAATTTCTCATCACATCAATTGATTTCACCAATTGTTGGTTCTGACTGGGGTTGGTCCACACCTTCAGGATTTCCATGTCAGCCTGCTTAATCCTGCACTCAATCCTGGACTCAATCATGGAGTAAAAGTCAGCTTCAGAGTTCTTAGTCCTCCAATGTTTGCCTGAACGGAGTCTGGAGACTGCCCTGTAGCAATGACATTATGATAAATGTCAAGTTATCCATTTCGGTAGGAAAAACAGAATGGCAAAGTGTTATTTAATGGTGTTAGATTGGGAAATGTTGATATAGAAAGGGACACAGGTGTCCTTGTACACCAATGACTGAAAACAAGAACACAGGTACAGCAAGCAGTTAGCAAGGCAAATGGTATATTGATCCATTACAAGAGGACTTGAGTACAGGAAGTAGGATGACTTACTGCAGCTGTATAAGGACTTGGTGAGGCCACACCTGGAGTATTGTGTGCAGTTTTGGTCTCCTTACTAAAGAAAAGGATATACTTGCTACAGAGGGAGTGCAGCAAAGGTTTACCAGTCTGATTCCTAGGATTGTTGTATGAGGGGAGATTGAGTTGATTGGGCCGATATTCACTGGAGTTTAGAAGAATGAGAGGGGATCTAATTGAAACATTAGGGGGGGGATTTTCCCGTCCCGCCCGCTATGGGAATCGTAGTGGGCGGGGCGCAGACCATGGAAAGGTCCGTTGACCTCAGGCGGGATTTTCCTGTTTTGGGGCGAGTGTGGCCGGATAATTGCGCCCATAAAATTTTAACAGGGTTGGACGGACTTGGTGCAGTGATGTTTTCTCTGGCGGGGGGTGATCTAGAACAAGTGGTCACAGTCTCAGGATATAGGATAGGCCATTTAGGACTGAGATGAGGAGAAACCTCTTCACTTGATTTGATTTATTATTTTCACATATATTAGCATACAGTGAAAAGTATTGTTTCTTGCGCGCTATACAGACAGAGCATACCATTCATAGAGAAGGAAACGAGAGAGTGCAGAATGTCGAAGGTGGTGAACCTGTGGAATTCTCTACCACTGAAGGCAGTAGAGGCCAAATCACTGAATATATTTAAGAAGGAATTATATAGATATCTAGGGAGGAACACTCCTGTACTGCCTGCCGCAGGAATCGTAGCGGGTGGGGCGGGGGGGGGGGGCGCGTGAGTGGGCTGGGGATGGGGGGGGATAGTGGGATGGGGGCATGCAAAGGTCCATTGACCTCGGGCGGATTCTCCGGTTTTGGGGGGAGCGCAGCCCTAGACTCTAAAGTCATCAAGGGGTATGGGTGCAGAAATATGGCATTGAGATAGAGGATCAGAGATAATCCTACTGAATGGTGGAGCAGGCTCAGAGAGCTGAGTGGCCTTCTCCTGCTCCTAATTTGTATTCGCGTGTACCTTCATATTGTATTGAATTTCAGGTCTCCTGCGTTTGAGTCAGCACTGCGAAGGTGAATGGGCAAAGGAAAATTATTTAAATTGTTTTTGCAAATTCACTTCCTGCAGGAGCTTGCAGCTGTATCTGACGGTACCAAACTTCAAATCACTTTTCCACCCCCCCCTCCCCTCCCCTGGCGCCCAAAAACAAAATGCCAGCGTACACCGCCCTCCAGAGAGGATTTACAATTCATCCACGTTTCTGTACTTGTAGAATAGACCAGCATTTCTTTCATTATTACAATAATAGCACTTGTGGTTCTCTGCTGGGATTGTGGATATCACAAGTCTAATTACATCAGCTGAAAAGAACACTCAAGTGAAAAAATGGAGGTCAGAAGGTTCCTTCCATTAGACACTCTTCCCATATGATTTATACTAGTCTCCCAGTGCCAGAGAAAATTGCGCGGCACAATTCAGGGTCAAACTGTAAATGAGAAAGACCATTAACACACTGCAGCACTTAATAGCCCTTCATCTTACTGTGCTATCCCATTGGCTACAGCTGTATACTAATAATTATTTCAGTGAAGCATCAGTCACGCACAGGGTGAGCTCTGCCAAGCTGCAGGACAATGGCGATCATGTTTAGTAAATACTTCTACCGCAGGCAGAAACAGCGCAAGCAAAGAAAAAGGAAAAGAACTGAATCGCAATCATTCTAATCCGAGTAGATGGTTTGAATTTTAATTTGCAATCGTCGTGAACGGATGAGGCGGCACGTAACTTAAATATGACCCAAAGAAAGTGAGGGAGCAACACAACTGCTTTTGATGGTGGCATCTGTTCTGCAGAACGAAGGGAGCAATTCAAAATTCCAAAGGAGTGGACTTTGATGTGAAAATCCCTGCTTTAGGAAGGTGAATTGATTTGATTTAAAGAGAGCAATCCACATGGGACTCAGCAGTTTCAGAAACACGTTTGTTCTCACTGCAAAGAGCTTTCTGATTTATAAGACAATATGAAAATGAGATTGTATGTACTTTCTGCACTGACATTGTAAAGGCGAAACAGAACAATGCTCAGAGTCCCACAGCATTTATAATTGACAGTTTTAAAACAAATATAAACCTCTTCAAACAAGATTGAGCGCAAAGAACACTTGGGAGATTTGGTTTTGATATTAAATTAAGTAAAGGATGGCATTGTAGGGAGAAAACTGGGAACTATGCAGAGAAAACTGAGGATGGGTAGACACTTAGAACAGACCCTTGTAAAAGTTTGGGTGTCCATTTGTCGATCTGTATTTTCACTGCCAAGTTATTGACAAGCACAGTATTGCAACCAAAATAATAAATGCGTTGATTATCTGACTATTCACTCTTTTGCTATTCATGGGACCTTGTTGTGCAAAAATCAATTGCCTACGTGACAGCGCTTGCTGCACTTCAGAATTGATCCATGGGTTGGAAAGTACTCTGAGACATATGCAAGCTCTTTAAAATTACAATGTTCGACTTGTATAGAATAACTGCATGCAGGAGAGATGAAGAAAGAAATCAAAACATTGGTCAGAACATTGAATACAGGAGTTGGGATGCCTTGTTGAAGTTATATAAGACATTAGTAAGACCACACTTGGAATACTGTGCACAGTTCTGGTCACCCTATTATAGAAAGGATATTATTAAGAGTGCAGAAAAGATTTACTAGGATGTTACTGGGACTTGATGGTTTGAGTTATAAGGAGAGGCTGGATAGACTGGGACTTTTTTCTCTGGAGCATAGGAGGCTTAGGGGTGATCTTTTAGAGGTCTATAAAATAATGAGGATCAGCTAGTCAAAGTATTTTCCCAAAGATAGGGGAGTCTAAAACTGGAGGGCATAGGTGAGAGGGGAGAGATACAAAAGGGTCCAGAGGGATAATTTTTTCACACACAGGGTGGTGAGTGTCTGGAATGAGCTGCCAGAGGTAGTAGTAGAGGCGGGTACAATTTTGTCATTTAAAAAGCATTTAAATAGTTACATGGGTAAGATGGGTATAGAGTGATATGGGCCAAATGCGAGCAATTGGGACTCGCTTAGTGGTTCAAAAAAAAAAGAGGGCGGCATGGACAAGTTGGGCTGAAGGGCCTGTTACCATGCTGTAAACCTCTATGACTCTATGACTAAAATATAAGTTTGCTATGGAGCCAGGAGCAGTTGGGGAGACACTCTCCTACTCCCCTGCCACTCCACTGTTCCCCCATCCCACCATTTCCACCCCACATGTTTTGTCCCAGGAAACACACCACAGGATCATGTAAGTGAGGAAATGCAAAATGGGAGCGCCATTTCTCCAAATAACATGAGGCTCGAAGCCCAATTCTGAACAGGCCTCAGGCCTTCTGCTTTGGGCGCATGTTGTCTGAGCACCACTGATTATGTGCTTGAAAACAGGTCTTAAACACTTTCCCGATCCCAATGCCGGGCGGAATTCCCAGTCAGAATTCATGGGAGGAGATTTTCAAGCTGGTGGCTAATTAAGAGGCCACCTCTCGGAGTTGAGTCCAATTCTGGAAAATGGACAGGTTCCACAGCTGGGGGAGACCAATGGGAGTTCTGGACAGCCAGCAGGCCCAGCAGGTGAGGTGGGCATTGTTGCTGTAGGTGGGGAATCTCTGAGAGCATCTCAAGTCTGAAGACTTGTCCATGGTACAACATAGACTCTGGCCATAGCGGCCAGGCCAATATTGTGGAGAGGAAACATAATTCTGCGATAAATACACACTAAACAGCAAAGAGACAGGACCTGAGATGTTTTTTGTCATAGCATGGCCCCTTTAACGGGGTAATCCCTGAGCGCCACGCGATTGGGCTAGACACTATGGAGAGCTAATGTGGGAAGCCAAGCCAATTGGGAACAAGGGGTCATGGGTCTGGGGTCAGAAAGAAACCTTAGTTGAAGGCTGGGAGCAAAGAGTATAGTCGTGTCTTTAGTTATGTCTGACCAATACTTGTAGATACATATTTATACTGTTGGTAATAAACCCTTCTTAACTTGAAGTCACAACAAGTTGCCCTCAAGTTATTATACTGGTGACAAGAACATTTCTTTCAATAGTCGTTGTGAGTTCGCAGTGTGCAGCTAGAGGGGGAGGAGACTCAGCATAGAAGTTATGAAGGAGGAGGTACAAAAACCACATAAAATGCCTTTAATTGGAAAAATCGAGTCGTTTGACACAGAGTTGGAAAACTGGGGGCAGTATATTGAAATGCTGCATTACGTCTTTGAGGCAAATGTGATAACAACAGAAGGAAAATGGAAGGTCATAGAGTCATAGAGGTTTACAGCTTGGAAACAGACCCTTTGGCCCAACTTGTCCCTGCTGGTGATTCTCCCAACAGTTTGCGGCCCACAAACATACAGCCTAGTGAGGAGTTTAACATCAAAAGAAGCTCCAGATGCAAATGGTGGAACTTTCTCAAAAACATTCTGTGTCCAATGGGCATGAACATGATAGATTTTCTCACTGTTTTTGCCAGCGAGGTAAGTAATGGGAATTGACGGCACTCTGTGCAATACAGAGCCGTAATGTGAATCTCGCCAGTAAGGGGGAAGAAGGGGTGGAGAGGAGTCTCAGCCCACCTGAGAAGCCGGCTGCTGAGCTTTAGGGGCGCCACTGCGCGTGTGTCCCCATCTCCCCGTATACTGTGTACACTCGGGGATATGCCAATCCCCGCCACATCCCTCCCATGGACATCGCCTCCCCTTCTTGATCTTGCCATCCCGGACTTGCCTCCACACCCAGTCGCCGCCCCGGCCGATTGTCTCCCTCACCCCCCCTCACCCCCCTCGTTCGTCGCTCTGATCGATTGCAGCCCCCCCCCCTCCCCACCCCGCTGATTGCTGCCCATGCCCTCCGATCTCCACCCTGGCCGATTTCCTCACATACCCCCATCGCCACCCCCACCCCGAGATCACCGCCGCCACCAATCCATCCTCCCCTCTTCAGAGTTCCCCCCTTCACACTCCCCCAATGGAGCTCCCCCCTGCCTTTCCCCCCATCAGGCTGCACCCTCTCAGACCTGTCCCCCTCAGGCTTCCCCACCCCCAGGTCCCATAAAACATGTCATTATTATTGAATTCAGTCGAGTGCGAGGTTGATTTCACCGGTACAATGAGGCCGGCAAGATTGCGGGAGGGAGGAACCCAGCACACACCCTGGCTCAACCATACCGATCGACCAGCATGGTGAGCCAATAAGATCGTGTCCAACGTCTTTTGACCAAATGGTCGAATTGGTCAAAAATCATTTTAACCCCTGACCCTCAATAATAATGCTGCAGCATAGATTTCATTCTGCCGCCCGAGAGCCAGGGAAGTCAGGCCCTAGTTTCGTGGCCAGATCGAGAGGGTTAGTGGTGTACTATGAATTCAGTGTTAAGCGACCGTTTGGTCTGTAGAATAAACAATCATGTAATATAGAAGAGGACGCAGGCTGAGACCAAAATCTCTTTAGAAAAAGCTGTGGCCCTGGCCCAGGTGACTGAATGCATTGAGCAGGGCGTAAGCGAGTTACAAGGCGTGCCCAACAAGGTGAACAGTTTGTGGCGGGAATTGGGTGCTGTGAGGGACAGCCCAAGTAAGGACACAGTACTTCCCGAGAACGGGAGTACAGCACTGGGGTGGAAGTTTATTTCCGATGTGGGAGGAGAGAATTCCCAAGAAAGTGCCAGTGCAGGAATTAGGTGTGCTTCCGATGTAATCAAATGGGTCATTTACAAGAGCCATTTACAAATGCAAAAAAAACCTACAATGGTTAGTGCAGCTCCATTAATATAACTGGATGTGGAGCCTGACAAGGGATCCAAGGTGTATACCTTAAACCAGATCCAGCTAAACCAAGTGCCTCCTATAGAGATATCTCTGACTGTAAACGGAAATTGTCTTAAGATGGAGGTTGACACAGGAGCCACAGCCACAGTCATAGGGGAGCAGGCATTTCATTGCCTGCAAAAAGGTCTTCAACAATTGAGATTGAGTGAGTCAGGAGCCATGGTGTCTGCTAATGCAGGAGAGACATTGAAGACAGTAGGGTCAGTAATAGTTACTGACTATTTTGCTCATCCCGAAACCATAAAATCCCGCCCGTGTTCAACGGACCTCTCCAAGTTCTGCAACCCTCCCGATTCCTGTGGCGGGCAGGGCGGTAAAGCTCCAGCCAGCTTGACTACTTGCTCTAGTCATTGAGGGTCAGAGACCCTGTCTAATGGGTGTGGATTGGCTGAAGCAGATAAAATTAGATCAGTTGGAAATATTAAACTACGGGATGGAGGTTTCCAAGCGTTATTGTGTAAATATTCGGGGGACTTTCAAAAGGAACTGGATAAATGAAAGGAGTCAAAGCCAAAGTTTATCTGAATCGCGGAACAGCGCCAAAATCTTTTCAGGCTCACCCAGTGCCGTATGCGTCACAAGGTTCAAGTAGAACTTGGGAAACTGTAAAATTTAGGTGTTATAAAACCGGTGCACTTCTCGGAATGGGCTGCATCAATAGTTCCAATCATCAAACCAAATCGTATTATAAGAATATGTGGGGATTATGAACTAACTGTTAATCAATGATACCCTATTCCAAAAACTGAGAACCTCTACATCAACTTAGCAGGGGGCATGAAGGACACTCAGTTCGACCTCAGTCACACCTACCAGCAGCTGGAGCTGGATAAGGACTCTCAGAAGATGGTGTCTATCAACACCCATAAAGGACTATACCAGTACACACGTTTGCCTTGTGGAGTCTCATCGGCTTGTACCATTTTCCAACGTACAATGGAAAGTTTGCTACAGGATATCCCTAACATAGTAGTTTATCTAGATGACATCCTGATTATGGGATCCTCACCTGAGGAACACAGGTTAACCTGTGTGAAATTGAGGTGTATTAAGGAGGCAGGAGTTCGTCTGAAACAAAAGAAATGCACTTTCAAGGTGGATGAAGTTATACATTTGGATTTTAGGGCAGACGTAAAGGTTTACATCCTTTGGAGGATAAAGTTAAATGCATTCAGGAAGTAACTCAGCCTAAAAATGTGTCTGAGTTAAAATCATTCCTTGGAATGGTAAACTATTATGGCAGATTCCTGAAAAATGTATCTACAATCTTAGCCCCACTGCACCAATTTAGAAGAAGCATCAGTGTTGGAAATTGGGGCAAATCCAGATCGAAGCATTTAGTAAAGCTGGCTTTACACTCTCCAGCACTGCTTCTACACTACGATCCAACCAAACCATTGCTAGTTACATGTGATGCCGCACCTTATTTTTACAAGATATTGAGTGGCATGGACATGGTGGATAGTCAGATGCTCTTTCCTAGGGTAGAAAAGACAAGTACTAGGGGACATAGGTTTAAGGTGCATGGGGAAAAGTTTAGAGGAGATAAGCAAAGCAAGTTTTTTATACAGAGAATGTCTGGAACGTGCTGCCTGGGGAGATGGTGAGAACAGGTACAATAGTGGCATTTAAGGGGCAACTAGACAAATACATGAATAGGATGGGAATGGAAGGATACGGACTCTGTAAGTGCATACGGTTTTAGCTTAGGCAGGCATCATGATCGGCGCAGGCTTGGAGGGCAGAAGGGCCTATTCCTGTGCTGTACTGTTCTTTGTTCTTTGTTATGGCGTGGGAACAGTTTTGTCCCACAAGATGCTGGATGGATTGGAAAGGCTGATTGCATTTGCCTCCAGGACACTGTCCAACGCAGAAAAAAAAAGTATTCTCAGATAGACAAGGAAAGCCTTGCAGTAATTTATGTGGTGAAGAAGTTTCATCATATATATCGTAGCCATTTCACCATAGTGTTAGATCACAAAGCTTTGTTGGGGTTATTCTGAGACTATAAACCTGTGTCACCAATTGCCTCTGCTTCTGGCAGAGATGGGCTTTATCGTTAGCTGTGCGCAGCTACTCCTTTCAGCATCGTCCAGGAATGGAAGTATCGAATGCGGATGCACTGAGCCAGGTACCCCTTCCTCAAACAATCCCTACTCCACCAGTACCAGAAGAAATTGTGTTGGCTTTACACTTGATAGAGACTTTGCCAGTTTCAGCAAATCACATAAAACCTTAGACCGAAAGAGACTCTGTCTAAGGTTAAGGGGATGGTGCTGCAAGGAAGGCGATTTGAGATGTCAGAGCAATTTAAACTATTCCAACAACATAGAATGGAGATAACATGTTACAACATCGTGTTAATGTGGGGGGCTCGTGTTATAAAGCCACCTCAGGGGCAATGGCTTTTATTAACAAGAATTATATGACACACACCCAAGACAAAGCAGGATGAAAGCACTCGCCCAAAGTTATGTTTGGTGGCTGGGCATCGATAAAGAAATTGAAAGAATGGTCAGCGGTGCCCAAATTGTGAAGCCCAACAGGCATTGCCGCTACCACTGGTGAATATGCACTCATGGGAACACCTTGGGTAAGACTACACATAGATTTTGCAGGTACCTTCATGGAGCATATGTTTCTCATCTAGGTTAATGCGCATTCTAAAAGGTGGAATGTCCGATTGTCTACAATGATGCAGCCACCATTGGCAAGTTGAGGCAGAATATTGGACTCTGTGGCATTCTAGAGATCTTGCTGTCAGACAATGGGCACAGCATTTACAGCAGAGGAGTTTTGGAAATTTGTTAAGTCAAAAGGTATTTGCTATATTCCTGCAGCACATTATCACCCAGCTTCCGATGGGTTAGCAGAAGGAGCTGCACAAACATTCAAATCATAAATGAAGAAGCATGCTCATAGGCCATTGCCTTTATGTTTAGCATGTTTCTACTGTCATACAATACTGCACCACACCAAATGCAACCACACGGGTCACACCAGCTGAATTACCGATGGAACATTACCTGCGGACCCGGGTGGATTTAGTATTTCCAGATTTGGCGCAGAGCGTGGAGGCTAGGGAAACCCTCCAGAAGCAAAACCATGATTCAAGGGAGGATAGAATTTCCTAAATTGATGATCCTCACTGGCTTAATCTCTCCCCATGTGACAGTCCTGCCACCCCAGGAATCAGCCTGGTAAACCTTCGCTGCACTCCCTCTACAGCAAGGACATCCTTTCTCAGGTAAGGACACCAAAATTGCACACAACATTCCAGGCGTGGCCTCACCAACGCTCTATACAATTGCAGCAAAACATCCCTATCCCTACACTCAAATCCTCTTGCTATGAAGGCCAACATACCATTTACCTTCTTTACTGCCTGCTCATCAGATACTGCTGCAGGGATCCCTGTTATAAGTGTGGATCCAGGACACTCAGTGATTTGATTTGATTTGATTTATTATTGTCACATGTATTAGCATACAGTGAAAAGTATTGTTTCTTGCGCGCTATACAAAGCATTCCATTCATAGAGAAGGAAATGAGAGAGTGCAGAATGTACTGTTACAATCATAGCTAGGGTGTAGAGAAAGATCAACTTAATGCAAGGTAAGTAATGCAAGGTGATTGCTGAAAATGAGATAACAGCGACTGAAGATGGGCATGACCCCGGGCTGATGAGTTTACCATTTACAACAGCCTGCCCAGATGCCTTACTCACTGAGGATCGGAGTACCAAATTGAGATGTTCCTCCAGAGTCAGGAAAACTCCAGACAGATTGAATTTGTGATGAGTTTTTCCTGATGGTTCCCCCTCTTGTCTTGTTGAGTTGTGCTTGCTGAATTTCTTTTATTCACCCATGGGACATGGGTGTCACTGGCTGGCCAACATTTATTGCTCATCCCTTGTTGAGGGCAGCTGAGAGTCAACCATATTGCTGTGGCTCTGGAGTCACTTGTAGGCCAGACCAAGTAAAGATAGCAGATTTTCTTCCCTAAAGGACATTAGTGAACTAGATGGGTTTTTCCAACAATTGGCAATGGTTTCACAGTCTTCAGTAGATTCTTAATTCCAGATATTTTTTATTGAAATCAAATTCCACCATCTGCCTTGGGGGATTCGAACCCGAGTCCCCAGGACATTCGCTGGGTTTCTGGATTAATGATCTAGCGACAATACCACGAGGCCATCGCCTTCCCAAAATGATGTTCCTTCTGCTTCATTCATAGCTGAACTTTAAAGTTAGGGGGGAATGAGTGTGGTGGCGTGGCTCCTTTAAGGGGGTGATTCCTGAGGGCCAAGTGATGGGGAGTGGAACCAATTGGGAATGGAGGGGCGCATCAGGGGCCAGGGTAACCTCAGTTGGAGCCAAGGAATAGAGAGTGTCGTCATGTCTTTAATTCTGACTGACCATTTCTTGTAGATATATATCTATATTGTTGATAATAAACCCTTCTTAACTTGAAGTCACAACGAGTCACCCTCAAGTTGTTACATTTATGTTACAAGCTGGACGAGGCTACAAGAACTCACATGCTCTGAGAGAAGTGACAGAAATGACCTGACATGATGAATGACAAACAGACCCACAAATGGAAGCAAAGCACAGATGAATAACTACAGTCCCTTGCATGCTGGAAATATCAACAGCACACAGGGAAGAGACAAGGCCTGATAAAGCAGACATAAACAGATTTGCACAGTGCAAAGAGGGATGGGCACAAAGCAACCATGCACTGTCGTTCGATATGTTTCCATCTCAGCTTTTTATCCTCTTCCAACCACAGACCTGGAGCCCTACAAGCAATGAAATGCACAGCTTCATAAAATCAATTATTATGGGTTTCAGCAGAGGATTCCGAAACCAAGGGACCTATTCTTAAAATTAGAACAAAATCGATTTTTTTAAAAACACTCTGGTAAGGAAATCCTCATACGATCTTTTAGGAACCCAGAGAGGATAGGGGTGGCACGGTGGCACAGTGGTTAGCACTGCTGCCTCACAGCGCCAAGCACCCGGGTTCAATTCCTGCCTCGGGTCACTATCTGTGCGGAGTGTGCACGTTCTCCCCGTGTCTGCGTGGGTTTCCTCCGGGTGCTCCGGCTTCCTCCCACAGTCCGCAGATATGCTAGTTAGGGGGATTGGCCATGCTAAATTGCCCATATTGTGAGGGGAATAACAAGGTAAATAGGTGGGGTTATGGGGATAAGTGCTGGGTGGGATTATTGTCAATGCAGACTCGATGGGCTGAATGGTCTGCTTCTTCACTGTAGGGATTCTATGAGAGGGGGGAAACCTGCTAAAGATGGAGATGTTGGAGAGAACATGGCTGCTGTGGATTGGTCAATAATGTTTTTAATGAGGTGCCATCGATTGCTGTCATTCAATTGAAATCTCCAGAATAATTGACTGTCAAATTGAAACTATTCAGATTGTTTGGAAAATGCTTTCAATATTTTCAGTTTACGAAACCCATGCTAACCTTCCACACAGTGAAGAGCAGCTGCCATAAGAAAGAGGCCTCTCCTCTCACCCAGCGTGTCATCATTTTTCCAAAATATCAGCCCAGTGACACTCATGGCGAAGGTTTAGTGAGAACAGATCTCTGGTGAGGTAAGAGGGCAACTGATGAGGAGGGTGGCAAACTACTAATGAGGAGAGTGTCATAGTTGTCTTGAGGCACCTGTCCTGTCCTGAGACACCACCAGCTATGATTGTAACATTATATTCTGCACCCTCTCCTTTCCTTCTCCCCTATGTACTCTATGAACAGTATGTTTTGTCTATATAATGTGCAAGAAACAATACTTTTCACTGTATCTCAATTTATAGGGCGGCATGGTGGCACAGTGGTTAGCACTGCTGCCTCACAGCGCCCGGAACCCAGGTTCAATTCCAGCCTCGGGTCATTGTCATTGCACATTCTCCCTGTGTCTGCGTAGGTTTCCTCTGGGTGCTTCGGTTTACTCCCATGGCCTGAAAGACGTGCTGGTTATGTGGATTGACCATGCTAAATTCTCCCTCAATGTACCCAAACAGGTGCCTGAGTATGGCGACTAAGGGATTTTTTACAGTAACTTCACTACAGTGTTAATGTAAGCCTACTTGTGACATGAATAAATAAATATGTGACAATAATAAATCAAATCAAATCAACCCAGATATTGAAGGACATAATACTTAAAAGAAGGAAGTTTGCCTTGTAGACCGAACTTGAGGGTAGGAAAGTGAGTGCTGCATACTGCACACTTATACAAGGATTTTAAAAGCAGGTTTGAATTTTTGACAGATAGAGTTGGAGTCAAGGTTAAAGCAGATCAGGAGTTAATACCTAAGCCCCAGAGTTCATAGTAGCTCTGATAACGAGAAGTGTTTTTTTCAGTTTAGTATCAATTGTATCTAAAAACAAAAGGCTTTGAATAGGCGACTGCCTAGATTAGCACATGAGCAATGGACATTTCGTTGAGGTACTGGAGTGCCATTGACATACATGGAGTCCACCCCACTTTGAGTCAGCACCTTCAGGAGAGGAAGGGAGATTGCAGTTCAGCTGATTAAACAGCAGTGTGGAGTGGGAGCAGCTCTGAGGAATGTCCTGGAGTTTGTTTAATTTATTAGTGGCAGCTTTTTCAATATGTCTCGGGGTTTGATGAAGGAGACGAGTGGCTACAATCTTAAATAACCCAGTCTACTCAATATTAACTTACAGGAGGGAATTGGATATATATATATACTCGTAAAGGAAAAAAATTACGGTCAGTGGAACTAACTGGATAGCTCGTTCAAAGAACCGGCACAGACACAATGGAAGAAACGGCTTCCGTCTGCTATGTGATTCCATGATTTGCTTGATTGAAAGCAGTTTAACCTTAGCTGCGTTAATGTGATATCCTGTGTGACTGACAAATGACACTGCAGAAGATGGGAACCAATGTTGTCCCTGGGGTGCTATCTAGGGTGCGTCAGATGATCTAAGGTTGACATTGCTACATTTTACACAAACTTTGAACTGAAGGAATTTCACTCCGCTGCACATTTTTATGCGAACTTTGAAGAGGGGGGAGAGAAAAAAACAATTTGCAATGAAACAAATGAAAAATGCCAGAGTCACTTTCCGTGAGTGAGCCACTCACTCTGTTTGACAAAATTCATTTACAAAAGTGACATGGGGATATGATGGGGACCAATAAAGCTGCGAGTCCTCAGCTTTCTTGACAACAGGGTCAGCGTTGCTTCTAACAACAGTTTCTGGCTTAGGTCCTAAAAAACCGGTAAATTTCATCGGTGAAGAGGGAGCCGCTCAGAATGGCTGAGGGGATATATCTTTCAAGTAACCACAGAGTTTTTTTTTGTGTGTTCCAAATTCTTCTGCCCCGGAGGAGCTGATTTATAGTGATTGGTGGAAAATGTGGGGATTCATTCCTTTGCTTATTAAACCTCCAGCGGCCTACAGGGAATGGTGAGCTATTCAAAACACAAGTTACTTCAAAGGTGTTTCCATTTTCCTTCATGATTGACTTTCCTCCTTTTCTGGTTCTTTAACTATAATTAAATTCAGTATGTTATGCTTCTTCTGCAAGCTCAGTCAGTCTGGAGTTCTAATCCCCTTATAATCAAATGATTTTCAGGGTTTCTTTTCTCAGTTTGATGTGCTGTGCGCATGATTGTATCTAACAGAAGTCTAACCTGTAGCCCTGTAACTGACAGTGCGAGCATGTTTCAATTTATCCTAATGCCAGTGCGTATGCATCACACTTTATATGTGCGTCTGGCTATATATATGGGACTGTTTCGCTGGATGATTGCATCTCAGTGAATATGTATTTTTGTATAATATGTATAATTTGGGGGAGACGATGGCCTAGTGGTATTATCGCTGGACTATTAATCCAGAAACTCAGCTAATGTTCTGGGGACCCGGGTTCAAATCCCGCCATGGCAGGTGGTGGTATTTGAATTCAATTTTTAAAAATCTGGAATTAAGAATCTACTGACGATCGTGAAACCATTGTCGATTGTTGGAAAAACCCATCTGCTTCACTAATGTCCTTTAGGGAAGGAAATCTGCCGTCCTTACCTAATCTGACCTACATGTGACTCCAGAGCCACAGCAAATGTGGTTGACTCTCAACAGCCACCGGGCAACTAGGGATGGGCAATAAATGCTGGCCAGCCAGCGACGCCCATGTCCTGCGAATGAATATTTTTTAAAATGTGTGTCTCTCACTGCATATTGTGTCGACAGAGGAATGGCATGGTAGCACAGTGGTTAGCGGCACGGTAGCACAGTGGTTAGCACTGCTGCTTCACAGCTCCAGGGACCAGGGTTTGATTCCCGGCTTGGGTCACTGTCTGTGTGGAGTTTGCACATTCTCCTCGTGTCTGCGTGGGTTTCCTCCGGGTGCTCCGGTTTCCTCCCACAGTCCAAAGATGTGCGAGTTAGGTTGATTGGCCATGCTAAAAATTGCCCTTAGTGTCCTGAGATGCATAGGTTAGAGGGATTAGTCGGTAAATATGTAGGGATATGGGAGTAGGGCCTTGGTGGGATTGTAGTCGGTGCAGACTCAATGGGCCGAATGGCCTCTTTCTGTACTGTAGGGTTTCTATGATTTCTATGATGAGGAACCCGGGAGCCTGAGTGAGCCTGCCCTGTCAATCAATAAGATCATGGCTGATCTGTGATTAACTCCATATGCCTGTCATATGCCCCATATCCTTTAGTACCATTGGCGAACAATAACAGGTATGTTATAGCAATACAGGCATGTCATATTGTGAACTATTAAAAAATGGACACAAACAAGGTGGCTGCTGCAATTCATATGACCTTTGACATTTGGAGTACAGGCAGTATCAAGTCTCCGGTGAGTACCTAATGAAATGTTTAGATAGATGAGGGTAACTCTGTGGAATTCACACATTTCCTGACCTCCTGGGCAAGATTCTCCAGCTGTTCACGCGAACAAGATTCTTTGGTCCCGCTGCAGTGAAGGGAGATTTGGCTGAACTGGATGGTCTGGCAACGGCAGCAGGGCATGAACAGCTGGAGAATTCCAGCCCCTGACTCCATGATTCATATTGGACAAAAGGGGAGATTAACTTTGGCCTCCCCCAGCAGAACGAGACTGCCTGGGCCTCAGAGGTGTGAACCCAGCAGCCATGTGATCGAAAATGGGGACTGCACCCTTGTTACCCCAGGTTCCAACTGATCATCAAAACCATCAGAGGTCAGCTAGTCTGAGAGCAAGACTCTGAAACTAGCTGCAAGTCATCAAGAAGCTGAAGTACTTAACCTGTTACAGATTCATCTAGTTTACCTGAGAACCCCAACCTCTGAGATATTTGACTACAAGACACTTCACAACTTGCTGTGAACCCTTTGCTTAACAAGACGTCATTTCAACTTTAAATTATTGAATCCATTCAGGAAACCATAGGCCTGCCATGTGACACACCAGAAGTCATAAATCAGAGACTGAGGTAACTATAATCTGTGGAAATGCACTCTCTATCTATCTTTATCCGTACCCGTGTGTGCAGGTGCGTGTGTGTGTGTGTGTGAATCCCCACAGTGCAGAAGGAGGCCATTCAACCCATCGAGTCTGCACCAACCACAATCCCACCCAGGCCCTATCCCCATAACCCCATGCATTTACTCTAGCTAGTCCTCCTGACACTAAGGCGCAATTTAGCATAGCCAATCAACCTAACCCGCACCGTGGGAGGAAACCGGAGCACCCGGAGGAAACCCACGCAGACACAGGGAGAATGTGCAAATTCCACACAGACAGTGACCCAAGCTGGGAATTGAAACTGGTTCCCTGGCGCTGTGAGGCAGCAGTGCTAACCACTGTGCCACCGTGCCGCCCAAGTTAGACCAATTTATCTTGATGCGCCTTCACCTCAAAGAGTACAGACTCAATTTAAAATTTCAGAAAATAGAGCAGGTTTAAAACCAGTTCACCATCCACAATCAGCTCATAAATAAGATTCATCAAGGTGCAGGAAACACAATTATCTAACCCATGGTTTGTAGAAACAACCATCAATGAGTTAAAGCATGTTCAAGGCGGACAGCAATGCAGTAACAGAAATATAAGGATTTAAGGATTGTACTTCGACAGGCTGTGAAATCTGATTCTTTACAGAACTGCAGAAATATATTTGACAGTCCACTAACCCCACCGCTCTCCAAAAGTAATTTGTCTGCTGTTCGTAAGGTTTCCCAAACACAACCATCACCACCACCCCCTGACATTCAATAGCATTGAATGCCACCCTATCAACAATTTGGGGTTACCATTGACCAGGAAATGAACTGGACTAGCCATACAAATAGTATGGCTACAAGACCAGGTCAGAGTCCGGGATTCCTGTGGGGAGTAACTCACCTCCTGGCTCCACAAAGCCTGTCCGCCATCTACAAGGCACAAGTCAGGAGTGTGAAGCAATACTCGCCCATTTGCCTGGATGGGTGCAGCTCCACCAACACTCAAAAAGCTTGACACCATCCAGGGACAAAGCAGCCCACTTGATTGGCATCCCATCCACAAATATTCACTCCCTCCACCACTGATGCACAGTAGCTTTAGTGTGTCCCATCTGCAGAAACTCACCAAGTCCCCTTAAACAGCACCTTCCAAACCAATGACTACGATCATCTAGAAGGACAAGGGCAGCAGATGTATGAGAACACTAGCATCTGGAAGGTCCCCTCCGAATCACTCACCATCCTGACTTGGAAATATATAACCATTTCTTCACTGTTGCTGGGTCAAAATCCTGGAACTCATTCCCAAACAGCAATGTGGGTGTACCTACACCATGTGGACTGCAGCAGATCCAGAAGTCAGCTCCCCACCAATTAGGGGTGGGTAATAAATGCTGTGCTAGCCATCGATGCCCATATTCCATGAAGTAGTTTTTAAAAACTACAGCCTCATATTAATAAAAATCCTAGCTCACTAGCTGAAACATAACTAGGATTTTTTGAAAGAGAAAATCAGATAGAAGACACCAGAGCTCTGAATACAAGACTTCTTCAAGCCAGACACTAACACCTGATGAAAATTCGATTACATCTGAGACTCTTCCCAAGAGAGATGATGCAGAACCTAAGCTGAAAAGAAAACGTTTACAGACAATTGCAGTATAAGATTAATGTATGGATGGTAGAATGAGTGCAGAGTGTGTGATCCTATTTCTGTGGCTTTACCATGAAAGCAATGTAAAAAGAAGTATTGAAAAGTTGATTATTTTTTCTGTGCATGTCAGGGTTAGAATAGCCATGTCATATTATGAACTTTCAGACAATACTTTTAAAAATTGGACAGACAATGCTGTTCAGATGACCCCCGCAAATCATTTGATTTTTGGTATTTGGACTACGGACAATATCAAGTCTCTGGTGTATACCTAATTAATTATGAGCATAGATGGCGAAATCTCACAGCCATCTGTGGAACTCACACAGCTCATTGTTTGAGAATGGGCCAACATCTAAAGACTTAACGGGTGGGATTTTCCAGAGCGCTCGCCCCGAAACTGAAAAATACCACCCGAGGTCAACAGACCTTTACATGCTCCGTCTGTCGCCCGCTACGATTCCCGTGGCGGGCAGAACGAGAAAATTCATCTCAGTAAGTTGGTATTTTTAGTTCCCAGTCCTGACCATCTTACAACCATGTCTCAGTAAATGCTAAGATGTTATACCTTCTAAGTTATTTAGGCCAGCAGTTCATTCAATTTAATCCTGTACATTTGCGTAAAGAACACATATTTGAGCCAAACAGCCTTACCTGTCCCTCTGCTGTAATGTTTTACTCATGTGATTCTTATTTCTCTTACCTGGTTTCATCTCTCATTTCTCTTCCCAGGTTTAATTATTTTATATAATTTAATTTTCCTTTTGAGCTGCGGCATCCAAAGCACAATTTGTAACTATTACTCTATTTTCTTCACTTGCATTTGATTTAGAACTGAAGGGGGAAAAATATACAGATGGGTACACATAAGATGGCTGCCTGGCACACAAACAGTCACCTGGGAAAGAGACATAAAGGACAGACAGCTATTCAAAGTTAAACATGCAGGAATCAAATCCTACGGGAAGCCAGCCAGGGCTTAAGGATAAGGACAAAAGGGGTAGGTAATGAGATTAGGTACAGGTGGGATCGGGAATACATAACTGCAGGAAAACCAATTACTGTAAATTACTATATGAATAGGCCAAAACTAAAACCTTTGATAGCCACTGACGTAGGAAATGTATCCATTCATAAGACAATGCGATGTTAACATGTTCATGTCTGTATCTGTCTGTATTTGTCTATAACGATGTGTTAACGATCGATCACCTACTTGATTACAACGATGTGATAATGGCTAGATGTCTGGTCCATCTATTGTGTAAAGGGTATAAAGATGGACTGCTCCTATTGTCTCATTGAGAGAAGGTTTGCTGCTTGTTAGTGCCTTTTCTCCACGAAGCTTCATTAAAGTATAACTGTATTCTTGAAACCTTCAAGCCTGACTCAGTGGTACATTTCCCACAACAGAACTATTATTTATTTAGCCTTTTCCACCTCAGCCCTCCCTCCTTCTCTCCTGGGGTATTAGTTTAAAGTCCTCACGATCACCCTATTTATCCTTTCTGCTTGGATTTGAGTTCCAACCTGGCTTAGGTGGAGCTGCTGCAAATGATTCCTTCCTGTCTCAGTGCTGGTACCAGGGTCCCCTCTTTCCCACGCCACTCCTTCAACTACATGCTCACCTTTCTAATCTGCTGATTCCTGCACCAAATTGCACATGGGCTGGATAATAATAACCCAGTTCTGGAATCCACGTTATAGGTGGGATGTGATAGCACTGGAAAGGATGCAGAGATTTACCAGGATGTTGGTTGGGCTGGAGAGTTTTAGTTATGAAGAAACCTTGGGTAGACTGGGGTTGTTTTTCTTGGAGCAGAGGAGACTGAGGGGGGGACATGATTGAGATGTATAAAATTATGAGGGGGATAGATATAGTAGACAGGAAGAAACATTTCTCCTTGGTAGAGAGATCAGTGACTAGGAAAAATAAATCTATGTTAGGGGTCGGGAGGTTTAGAGAGGATGCGAGGAAATACACTTTCACCCAGAGGGTGGTGGGAGCTGAAAGAGTGGTGGAGGCAGAGACCCTCATAACATTTAAGAAGTATTTAGATGTGCACTTGTAAAGCCAAGGCATACAAGGCTATGGACCAAGTGCTGGAATATGGAATTAGATTAGTCAGGTGGTTTGTCTTTAATTGGTGCCGACTTAATGGGCCGAAGGGTCTTTTTCTGTGCTGCATACCTCAATGACTCTATGAACTATAACCATTGGGATTCTGTTCTTTAATTTAACTCCAAGTTCCTGGCACTCTCTGAGTAGGTCCACTTGTCTACTTTCCCCTTCGTTTCAATCCTAACTTGGATCAACTGTGGTTATGTGGCCCTTTAAGGGGCAAATTCTCATAGGATCATGTGACTCATTCACTCAATCAGGCTGGAGCGTGCAAATCCTGGAGCTGAGCGCGAGTTTTCTTTGCCAGTTAGGAGTCTGGAGTCATGGAGCACGGTAGCCTTTATATCACACTCCCGTACATAGTTATTTATCTTAGTAAACCATTCATTCGTTAATCTCCTTGGTGGTCACCCATCTTTGCAAGACACTAAAATCACAGTGACTGAATCCTCCGCCTCCCTCTCCAATATCCTTTCAAATCATGTAGCTCACATTGTAGCACATATATCTGCGACTCACCTTTGTGTGCACAATTCATGTGTTGTCTTACTGTATATGTATGTGGCTCATTATATATATATATATGTGCGAGTGTCTCACGGAATGGGCGGGATTTGCCAACCTTGCTCACCCCAAACCTGGAAAATCCCACCCGAGGTCAACGGACCTTTTCATGGCCCACCTCCCGCCCGCTCTGATTCCCGTGGTGGGCAGGACGGTAAAATTCGCTCCCATATGTGGGCATCTTTCATAGCATATGCTTCACAATGCTCGCAAATGTATATAACTCGGTCTTTCCCGATTTTTCAGGAATTAAACCACTGACTATTATTAGAAGCAGCGTTGGAGAGAAAGCTGGAGACTTGCAGCTTTATAGCTTCTCATCATATCACTTGTCACGTTGTAAATGGCTTGTGGCAAACAGAGTGGGGTTGGTTTTGACTTTGGCAGTGGCGTAAATCAGATTTTGGACTGACTGGCCATCCATCATACACCTCTCACCAGTTTCGCTCCCATTGACGTCAATTGAAAAGAAAATGGAAGATGGGATTCTGCTGATCTAATATCAGCTGGTTTACACTTATCATCCAAAATTAAAATTAGTGACTCATTCACTGGAAGTGACTCTGGTACATCTGCATATTGATATCTACCACATGTGCCTCAGTATAGACATAGAACATAGACATAGAACATTACAGCACAGAACAGGCCCTTCAGCCCACGATGTTGTGCCGAGCTTTATCTGAAACCAAGATCAAGCTATCCCACTCCCTAGCATCCTGGTGTGCTCCATGTGCCTCTCGAATAACCGCTTAAATGTTCCTAAAGTGTCTGACTCCACTATCACTGCAGGCAGTCCATTCTACACCCCAACCACTCTCTGCGTAAAGAACCTACCTCTGATATCCTTCCTATATCTCCCACCATGAACCCTATAGTTATGCCCCCTTGTAATAGCTCCATCCACCCGAGGAAATAGTCTTTGAACATTCACTCTATCTATCCCCTTCATCATTTTATAAACCTCTATTAAGTCTCCCCTCAGCCTCCTCCGCTCCAGAGAGAACAGCCCTAGCTCCCTCAACCGTTCCTCATAAGACCTACGGTAGCACAGTGGTTAGCACTGCTGCTTCACAGCTCCAGGGACCTGGGTTCGATTCCCGGCTTGGGTCACTGTCTGTGTGGAGTTTGCACATTCTCCTCGTGTCTGCGTGGGTTTCCTCCGGGTGCTCCGGTTTCCTCCCACAGTCCAAAGATGTGCAGGTTAGGTTGATTGGCCATGCTAAAAATTTCCCTTAGTGTCCTGAGATGCGTAGGTTAGAGGGATTAGTGGGTAAAATATGTCGGGGTAGCGCCTGGGTGGGATTGTGGTCGGTGCAGACGCGATGGGCCGAATGGCCTCTTTCTGTACTGTAGGGTTTCTATGATGATTCTATGATTCTACCCTCCAAACCAGGCAGCATCCTGGTAAATCTCCTCTGCACTCTTTCCAGCGCTTCCACATCCTTCTTATAGTGAGGTGACCAGAACTGCACACAATATTCCAAATGTGGTCTCACCAAGGTCCTGTACAGTTGCAGCATAACCCCACGGCTCTTAAACTCCAACCCCCTGTTAATAAAAGCTAACACACTATAGGCCTTCTTCACAGCTCTATCCACTTGAGTGGCAACCTTTAGAGATCTGTGGATATGGACCCCAAGATCTCTCTGTTCCTCCACAGTCTTCAGAACCCTACCTTTGACCCTGTAATCCACATTTAAATTAGTCCTACCAAAATGAACCACCTCACATTTATCAGGGTTAAACTCCATTTGCCATTTTTCAGCCCAGCTTTGCATCCTATCTATGTCTCTTTGCAGCCTACAACAGCCCTCCACCTCATCCACTACTCCACCAATCTTGGTGTCATCAGCAAATTTACTGATCCACCCTTCAGCCCCCTCCTCTAAGTCATTAATAAAAATCACAAAGAGCAGAGGACCAAGCACTGATCCCTGTGGCACTCCGCTAGCAACCTGCCTCCAATCCGAAAATTTTCCATTCACCACCACCCTCTGTCTTCGATCAGACAGCCAGTTACCTATCCAATCGGCCAACTTTCCCTCTATCCCACACCTCCTCGCTTTCATCATAAGCCGACCATGGAGGACCTTATCAAACGCCTTACTAAAATCCATGTATATATCTCATCCCTTGCCTCCCAAAGAATCCTAGGATACATTTCATCAGGCCCAGGGGACTTATCGACCTTCAGTTTATTCAAAACTGCCAGGACATCCTCCCTCCGAACATCTATTTCCTCCAGCCTATTAGCCTGTAACACCTTCTCTTCCTCAAAAACATGGCCCCTCTCCTTGGTGAACACTGAAGAAAAGTATTCATTCATCACCTCGCCTATCTCTACTGACTCCATACACAAGTTCCCACTACTGTCCTTGACCGGCCCTAACCTCACCCTGGTCATTCTTTTATTCCTCACATAAGAGTAAAAAGCCTTGGGGTTTTCCTTCATCCGACCCGCCAAGGTCTTCTCGTGTCCCCTCCTAGCTTTCCTAAGCCCCTTTTTCAGCTCATTCCTTGCTAACTTGTAACCCTCAATCGAGCCATCTGAACCTTGTTTCCTCATCCCTACATAAGCTTCCCTCTTCCTTTTCACAAGACATTCCACCTCTTTCGTGAAGCATGGTTCCCTCACTCGGCCATTTCCTCCCTGCCTGACAGGACATACCTATCAAGGACACCCAGTATTTGTTCCTTGAAAAAGTTCCATTTTTCATTAGTTCCTTTCTCTGACAGTTTCTGTTCCCAACTTATGCCCCCTAAAGACAGCAGATATCCTTCCCTGAAGGACATTAGTGAACCAGATGTGTTTTCCAACAATCAACAATGGTTTCATGGTCATCGGTTGATTCTTAATTCCAGATCTTTTTTGTTGCTATGGCGGAATTTGAACCCAGATCCCCAGACATTAAGCTGAGTTTCTGGATTAATAGTCTGATGATAATACCACTAAGCCATCATCAAGGGCCTCACAGCTAATCAATTACAGTGTAGTTGCTGTTCTTATGTAAGGGAACATCGCGTATATGCCAGGCTCCAAATCTCATTACAGCCTTTGTTTAAAATAAACAAAAGAGATGAGGAGAAAGTGACTACCTTTGACATCAAGGCAGCATTTGACCATTGTGGCATCAAGAAGCCCTAACAAAATTGAAGTTCATTGGAACCAATGGAGTGGGGAGGAGGAGGAATTTTCCACTGGCTGGAACCACACGTAGCACAAAATAAGAGTTGTGGTAGTTCAAGGTCAATCATCTCAGTCTCAGGGCAATGCTGCAGGACCACCTCAGGGTAGTGTCCCAGGACCAACCATCTTAAGCTGCTTCATCAATGACCTTCCCTCCCACATAAGGTCAGAAGTGGGGATATTCACTGATGATTTTGTATGCAACAAAAATATGTTAACATGAACTTGAAATTATACCAATGTACTTGTAGGAGGATAGCATCAGATTGGTGATAGGGGTTAAGTGTAACATCATATTTGGAGGTAGGCAGTACTTAGGAGGAGAGGGTGCAATGCTTGGATTTTTTTTTAACCATACAAATGTCCTTGGATACAGAATTGTATATTTTAATGTTTAAAGTCTATTTATTAGTGTCACAAGTAGGCTTACGTTAACACTGCAATGAAGTTACTGTGAAAATCCCCTCGCCGCCACACTCTGGTGCCTGTTCGGGTACACTGAGGGAGAATTTAGCATGGCCAATGCACCTAACCAGCATGTCTTTCAGACTGTGGGAGGAACCGGAGCACCCATATGAAACCCATACAGACCCAGGGAGAACGTGCAAACTCCTCACAGACAGTGACCCAAGGCAGGAATCAAACCCAGGTCCCTGGCTCTGTGAGGCAGCAGGGCTAATGTGACAATGTGCGTAGTAGAAATGGATGATGCAATTAATGCTTTGCAGAAGGGGCTAAATCTTCTTTGCAATTGGGTAGACAAATGACAAAACAGAATGAACACTGACAAATACAAAGCACTGCTCATTGGGAGAAAGATGGAGCAACATAGATACGGAACGGGGGAATGGAATTAGTACAAGGAGACTCTGAAAGGGGTATGGAAGTGCTTTCAATGTCAACACAATGTGGTAAAGCAATTTAAAACACAAATAGAATTTTGGGAGACAGTGGAGTTTTGCTGACGCTTTATAAAACACAGGTTAGACCTCAGCTACAGACTCTGCAACTTTGGTTGCTACACTTCAACAGGAACACACATTTATTGGGCGGGGTGCAGAGAACTGAGCCATAAAGGGGATAAGCTGTGAGAAAAGATTTTAAAAGCTTAAGCTCAGCAGTCTAGAAGGAAGGAGGTTAAGATGACTTCATTGAAGGTACATAAAGTATTAAATGACAGAGATAAGGTAAACTCAGTATATTACTTTAAGTTCACACTGTGGACAACAGATTATAAATTTAAATTTGCAAAAAGCAAATTTTAAATAGATTGACTTTAAGAATGACACACCAGCTGGAGTCTTGCTAAGAAGGTTTTAGAGAATTACACACAGCGAGGACTTAATTGGGGTTCATTTGCATCCAGAAGAGATAATTGGGTAAAGGGATTTTCTCTGATTAATGAATTTCTTGATATGATTCTGGCAGGAATCATTCAATGTGAGAGTCCCTGTTTTACAGTTTGATTTTCCATTATCCGACACCATTTAATCCCTGCAAGTAAATCACAGGAGCTCAGAAGGAGACTATTCAGCCCACTTTGCTGCCTAATTAATCCAACTCTACTGCTCTTTCACCACAGCAATTTTTTTGAATGATTTATCCAGTAGTCTTTTATAATTTACTATTGAATCTGCTTTGACCAACTTTTCAGGAAGTATGTTCAACATTGCAACAACTCGCTGCACAACTATATTTTCCCTCATCGAGTTCTTTCACCATTTAAAATGACTGTAGCTCCTGTTGCAGACCAGAAAGGCATCATTGGGGCAGCACGGTGGCACAGTGGTTAGCACAGTGCCTCATAGCGCCAGGGACCCGGGTTCGATTCCCGGCTTGGGTCACTGTCTGTGTGGAGTCTACACATTCTCCCCGTGTCTGGGTGGGTTTCCTCCGGGTGCTCCGGTTTCCTCCCACAGTCCATAGATGTGCAGGTTAGGTGGATTGGCCATGCTAAATTGCCCCTTAGTGCATGGGGACTAGCTAGGGTAAATGCATGGGTTTATGGGGATAGGGGCCTGGGTGGGATTGTGGTCGGTGCAGACTCGATGGGCCAAATGGCCTCCTTCTGCACTGTAGGATTCTATGCTTCTAAGCAAAAATTGCACCTGTGCATTTGGTTCATGCTGTGGCTACCGGTGTATGATACCTTTCTGGTCAGTGGCAGGAATTTGGATTGGCATCAATTTCACTGTAGCACATAGAGTAACATCATTTGCCAGCAACAATTGATCCCAGTTCCCAAACTTTGATGAGATCTCAGTCTCAGCGTGAATGCCACCGCCTTAAACTAGATTGAGTGCATTAAGGCTTTGTGCAGGGAGTTTCCATACAATCTATGTAGCTCAGTTAACAGATCAAGGGACTCTTAACATAGAAACATAAAAAATTGAAGAAGGAGAAGGCCATTCGGCCCTTTGAGCCTGCTCCACCATTCATTTTGATCATAGAATCTTACAGTACAAAAGGAGGCCATTTGGCCCATCGAGCCTGCACTGACCACAATCCCACCCAGGCCCTATCCCCATAACCCCATGCATTTACCCTAGCTAGTCCCCATAAATGGGCAATTTAGTATGGCCAAACCACCTAACCCACACATCTTTGCACTGTGTGAGGAAACCCAAGCAGACATGGGGAGAAGGTTCAAACTCCACACAGACAGTGACCGAAGCCGGGAATCGAACCCGGGTCTCTGGTGCTGTGAGGCAGCAGTGCGAACCACTGTCCCACTGTGCTGCCCCATTTTGATGATGGTTGATCATCAAAATCAATATCATGATCCCCCCTTCCACCCGCCCCCCCACATATCCTTGATCCCTTTAGCCCCAAGAGCTATATCTAATTTCTTCTTGAAACCAGACAATGTTTTGGCCTCAATTACATTCTGTAATAGTGAATTCCATACATTCACCACTCTCTGGGTGAAGACATTTCTGCTCACCTCAGCTCTAAAAGGTCCTCAAACTATGACCTCGAGTTCTGGACTCCCCCACCATCGGGAACATTCTTTCTGAATCTACCCTCTCTAACCCTGTTAGAATTTTATAAGTTTCTATGAGATCCCCTCTCACTCTTCTAAACTCCAGTGAAAATAATCCTAACCGACCTAGTCTCTCCTCATATGACAGACCTGCCATCCCACGAATCAGCCTGGTAAACTTCGCAAGACCATTATTTGAAGTCCTACTTTAATCAATTAATTTGTTCTTAAATATTTTAGTCAAAATAATTTTATTATTGATTTTTATCAAGAAGCATCCGTAAACTAAATATTACAGTGAATTGTTCTCATTGAAAGCTGTGTATCTCATTTACTGATTTGATTTGATTTATTATTGTCACATGTATTAACATACAGTGAAAAGTATTGTTTCTTGCATGCTACACAAACAAAGCATACCGTTCATAGAGAAGGAAACGAGAGAGTGCAGAATGTAGTGTTACCGTCATGGCTAGAGTGTAGAGAAAGATCAACTTAATGCAAGGTAGGTCCATTCAAAAGTCTGACAGCAGCAGGGAAGAAGCTGTTCTTGAGTCGGTTGGTATGTGACCTCAGACTTTTGTATCTTTTTCCCGATGGAAGAAGGTGGAAGAGAGAATGTCTGGGGTGCGTGGGGTCCTTAATTATGCTAGCTGCTTTGCCGAGGCAGCAGGAAGTGTAGACAGAGTCAATGGATGAGAGGCTGGTTTGCGTGATGGATTGGGCTACATTCACGGCCTTTTGTAGTTCCTTGTGGCCTTGGACAGAGCAGGAGCCATACCAAGCTGTGATACAACCAGAAAGAATGCTTTCTATGGTGCATCTGTAAAAGTTGGTGAGAGTCGTAGCTGACATGCCAAATTTCCTTAGTCTTCTGAGAAAGTAGAGGCGTTGATGAGCTTTCTTAACTATAGTGTCAGCATGGAGGGGCCAGGACAGATTGTTGGTGACCTGAACACCTCAAAACTTGAAGCTCTCGACCCTTTCTACTTCATCCCCGTTGATGTAGACAGGGGCATATTCTCCTTTACGCTTCCTGAAGTCGATGACAATCTCTTTCGTTTTGTTGACATTGAGGGAGAGATTATTGTTGCTGCACCAGTTCACCAGATTCTCTATCTCATTCCTGTACTCTGTCACGTCATTGTTTGAGATCCGACCCACTATGGTGGTGTCATCAGCAAACGTGAAAACTGAATTGGAGGGGAATTTGGTGACACAGTCATATGTGCATAAGGAGTATAGTAAGAGGCTGAGGACACAGCCCCTTAGTATACTGATTATGTACCGATTATATATCTTCATCATTTACTGAATAATCAGACACATGCTTTATGGAGAAAACTGTTGATAGGTGTGTCAGATATAAGAACTTACAATTGGTTAACTCTGAACTTTATTGCTAGTCTGTATCAAGCCAACTTGTTTGTTTTAATTCACACAGCAGGCATTCTGACACTGACACTGAGGGCATGATCTTACTGGCTGTTCACGCTACGCTCCTGCTGTAGCAAAGTCGGAGAATTTGGCGCCCAGCCAAATCCCTGTTCACTGCAGCGGGATGGGAAAACCCCGCCGCCGTGAACGGTCGTAACATTCCAGCCCGAGACTGCACCTGCACAGTGGGAAGTATTCCCCCTACTGCCGTGCCACAAATGAACTCTTCCCATTTGCCATTGTTTCTATTCGTTCTTTGGTTCAGGTTTCTCTCTGATAGGCTAGAGATTTCCACCATGCCATCCAAAGTGCAAGAAATTATGTGGCTTCATCGTGGCTTTTTTAACCTTGTGCAAGTTGATTGTGAAGTGCGTATTTATTATTTCTGTACTAACTTTCTTCACCAGGTGCTCGATCTCTGCAGAACAGAATACACTTAACCCCGAGTACCCGGAGGAACTGCTTGCTGTCAGTGTGCTTGCTCTGACGTTCTACAGTCACAGCATTGCCTGCTTCAGCAAAAAAGAGATCGCCATTGCTATCTATTTTGAAAATGAGCAATTTGTTTGCTTTCCAGGTTGCTCAAAAGCGAAGTGTAAGAAGTAAATGTCACCTGCACAAGCAGCAGCATCACTGAAAGGCAATCAGACTTTAACATGTCAGCACACTTTACCATATGCTCGTCACTACAAATTTCTTTCTCTTGGAGTGATCGGTTACAAGGTACAGTCCCTTGTCACTGGAGAACTCCCTTCTAATCCAGAGGCAGCCTGTTCAGTCAGTGACGGTCTGTCTATTTTCTTTTTGTAGCATGTCAGATGTACTTTGCATTATAACTCAGACCTGCGTGTTATATTGAAACAGCATTGGGAATAGCATGAATGATGCTGAATTTTAAATCTTTTAGCTTAAGAGCGTGTTTATTTACTTGTACATGATGGGCATGTTTTACAGACACAAAAAACTTTGTTGTAGATGCAAATCATTGTTTTTTTAAAAATAAATGTACTTAAGGAAAGATAAAGTCAATAACTTAATGTAGTTTTCTGACCTTGAGAAAGAGGCAAGAATTTACCAGCGTTTGTCAAAGAATCAATACTCCTCTGTTTACACAATCTTACATATCTTAATTACCTATTCACCACAATTAATTTTATGTTCCACTTTAACTGTCCTTATAATAAAATGATGTTCTCTAGTTTACCATGAGCAAACACTTCCAATCTTCTAATATATGTTTGTACAGTCAGTGTACAGCTTCTCATACAGGACTTAATGGAGGATACATTGACACTTTGACAATATGTTTACCCATCCAATGGAAACAACATATTAATAAGATAATGATAATTAATGTCAATCCCTGGTGATTAACTGGGCCAGAAAATACCATACGCCCTGCCCACGTAACAAAGAGCCTATATTGGCTTGTGTTGTTGTACTTTGTTAGTTGTTATAGAACATTACAGCGCAGTACAGGCCCTTCGGCCCTCGATGTTGCGCCGACCAGTGGTATCAATCTAAAGCCCCTCTAATCTACACTCTTCCAATATCATCCATATGTTTATCCAATAACCACTTGAACGCTCTCAACGTTGACGAGTCCACCACTGCTGCAGGCAGGGCATTCCACGCCCTTACTACTCTCTGAGTAAAGAACCTAGCTTCTGAATTTGATGGTAGGTGAAGAGGTTTGAGAGCTTCCTGGTCAAATAGGCTTCCAGCAAAGAACTCTAGAATAGCTAAGCACTGACAATAATTCCAAACAGAGGGTTAAATGTTATTTAATATGGACCATTTTATGGTTCTCGGCTGCGGATTATCATTTGGCAAACTTTGGTGCCGAGACTGACTATGTCATAGATGTTAATTCTTGGTAATTAATACCATTTTTTCAATTACAACAATGCAACTTAAGAAGGAGTCGTAGATATGCTTCCTGCTCCTTAAAAAAACATTGCACTGTTTGTGGTTACAGTTATCGTTCATAGAAATATAGAATCACTACAGTGCAGAAGGAGGCCATCCGGCCCATCGAGCCTGCACTGACAACAATCCCACCCAGGCCCTATCCCTGTAACCCCATGTATTTACCCTGCTAATTCCCCTGACACTAAGGGGCAATTTAGCATCGCCAATCAACCTAACCCGCACATCTTTGGACTGTGGGAGGGAACCGGAGTACCAGAAGGACCATGAGATTTTTGGAACGATGCATCCCTAACAGCTTTAAAATGTAGAACATTTCAATTATGTGACAGGGACCCCCTCCCCCCCCCCCCTCCCCGCCTCCCCCCCCCCCCCCCCCCCCCCCATTCTCATGTCCATCAGCCACTGAGGAGCATTTCAGCTGGGTCTGTGTGGAAATCAGGTTCCCTACAGGTTTTCTCCAAAGCAGAATCCATATCACATTAAATTCAGTACAGATAGGATGACTGGAAAACGAACAGGTTGGTGATGCGAAATGGCTTATTAAGTGTATTTGGCTTGTGACTACATCCGTCACAATAAGATGGATACTAGACAGCGCAAATATATTGAGAAATGAGCCCGCCTTGGCTGGTTTTGTTAAACACAACATATCTTTTAGAAAGAGTTTCTCCTTTTGAGGCTCTGCTTATCGAACCGGGAAATTGAAAAAGGCTGCAACATTTATTGTGCGTTGTTCCTAATAAGTTCTGTCATACACTGACAGAAACATACATAGTTATTGATTTCTACTTGGCGTACACCTTGTAGGGAGCCTTTCATCCAATGATTATGAACAGTTAGCAACAAAAGACATGGATGGCTCCTTTTAAAAATGGCTGAACGTCCTGTGATCCGAGTGATCGAATATTATACTGAAATAACCAGTGTGATAAACATGTCCGATGACTTTGGATCAAGCAAGTGTCAATGGTCTCCCACTCACTGCCTCCCACCACTCAACTATAACAGGTCAGAAATGTTTGTGGATGGGATTGTTTGCACTAAATCTCCTTTGGTTAGTGATCACAGCTGTTAATAAAGAGAAGCTTACATTTAAAGTTTATTTATTGTCACAAGTAGGCTTACATTAACACTGCAATGAAGTTACTGTGAAAATCCCCTAGTCGCCACACTCCGGCACCTGTTTGGGAGTTGTGCCAATTTGTCATGTCAAATGGGATACGCCATGTCCGGTAGGCACCTTCCCCCCCCAGCCTCGAATGGTTTGGGAGAGCAAGTGCAAACATTTAAAGCTTCGATGAAAAAGCAAGCTCACAAGCCACTGTCTTTACACTTGGTAAATTTCTTGTTATCCTATACTGCTACGCCGAAAGCTATCACCGGGGATATGCCAGCTGAATTATTAATGGGGCGACGTTTACGAACCCGCTTGGATTTGGAGCTTCCAACTTTGTCAGGGAGGGTGGAGATTTGGTAAGCCTCCCAGAAAGAACACCAGACTTGAAGAAAAGGGACAGAACGTTCAAGATTGATGCCAAAGTCACGACAAGAAACTTTGGTGGTTGACCGGCCTGGATGTCAGGGGGAATTGCACAGAGGACAAAGAACAGTACAGCACAGGAACAGGCCCTTCGGCCCACCAAGTCTGTGCCGACACAGATGCCTCCCTAATCTAATATTTTCTTGCCTCTATGTGGTCCATATCCCTCTATTCCCTGCCTATTCATGTATCTATCCAGATGCCTCTGGAACGTTGTTATAGAATCTGCTTCCACCACCTCCTCCGGCAGCGTGTTCCAGGCATTCGCCATCATCCGTGTGAAAAACTTAACCCTTACATCTCTAGATGAAGAGGAAAGGACCAGTTACATACATGTTGGAAGTGCAAGATTGCCCTTTGAAAAAACATGTGGATCACTTGAGGGAGAGAGCTGTGTCTGATCCAGGGGACCAACTGATTTGTCCTGCTGCAGACGCAAGAGTGCCAGCTCCGGAAGCAGGAACACCTGTGGCCTTTCTGGAGCCTAGGCAGCCCCTGGCTTCTGTAGCCGAGGATGAAGAAGCCACCGGGGAAGATGTCGAACCTGAGCAGGTGAGTTTGCCATTTTCCTCTGCCGGACCGGATTCATTGCTTGCTGAAGGACCCTGTGTTAAGTTGCGGCACTCTGCAAGAGTCCGGAAACCTCAGAACCGATTGACTTTGTGAGTGGACTTTCCCTTGGTGAGCCTAATGTGATATTGTATATGTGCCAATGTATAATGTTGTTTCCCTTTTCTTTTCTCTCATAGGTGGACTCAAGAGTTGGGCGGGGGGGAGGGGGTGGTGGGGGGTGGGGAAGAGTGGGGGAAAGAGTGTGGTAATGTGGATGAGTTTTGGATGAGTTCTAGTATAGAGCAGGTGGGAGCTGAAAGGCTGGTCAGGAGAATTTTGGAATAACTGAGTCTGGATGTAACATGTGATAATGTGGCCCCTTTAAGGGGTGATCCTTTGCGGGCCATGTGATTGGCACCAGCCATAAGGGAAGCTGGGCCGATCGGGAATGTCGGCATGCATCCTGGAATGGGGAGGAGCAGAGAGTAGACCTGTACATGTGTTCTGTCAGACAGACCCTTATCTTGTATACAGTTATGTTAGTCGACTGAACCCTTTGTTGTTGGAACTACCTCGAGTTGCCTCCAGTTACCACATAACAGCAGCAAAATGCATGTTTAAGATTGCGAGTGGATTGAAAAGTGATGCTTTTGGTGGAATCATTCCAAATGCAGGCTAATAATATGAAGCATGTCCTAACGATTTGATCTTATCATTGTAAGGGCGTCGTTGTACACCAACGCTCTAATAGACAGATTCAACCTACGAGAAATGACATGAGAGCAGCTGTGGAATCCATTATAAATAAAAACAGAAAGTGCTGGAAACACTCAGCTACGTCTGTGGAGAGAGAAACAGAGTTAACGTTTCAGACCGATGCCCCTTTGTCAGGTTTCCAGCATCTGCAGGGATTTATTGATGCTTTAGCGTGGGGCGCATTCATCTGTTGTGCATAGTAGATGACTTTAAAATGCAGGAGAGAAGCAAAACACTGAAATATCACAAGGCGAAGTGATGGGGAAGCTCTTTCGATAACATACATAATAGATGTCACTGTGAGAGAAGCGAGAGCTCTTGCTACAGCTTATCTAACAAATGTGCACTTTACTTGTTGAAGTAAGAAGCTGAAATACATATGATCGGATTGTATGTTCACCTAAAGACAAACTCCAAAATAGATTTGGAGCATTTTGAGCTCAAAAGCAAATGCAGTAAGTCGGTTCAGAAATCTATCACAGCACTGTCCCGAGCATTGTGTGTAGCCTTTGGAGGGCAATGGCATTTCAGTGTAAAACAGCTGGAGGCTGCAAATTAATTGGTTTGATCTGCTTACGCTGCATCTTTCGCTTACAGCTTCTACTGTGAAAGCATCCTCCGGTGGTGAGAATTTCAGCCTTTGCCTGATAAGCTGACATGGCTTTTACCAAATTCACCATGACAGTTCTGTAGCTCGTGATCTTGTCACCTCCACCTTTGATGCCCTTATTCCCATTAAATCCATTTCTCTCTCTCACCCTGGTACGGTTCTTATCTCTGCTCCCTAAGTCCATAACTATAACATCGTTTCAAGTTATTGTTATGATGTGGAGTTGCCGGCGTTGGACTGGGGTGGGCACGGTAAGAAGTCTCGCAACATCAGGTTAAAGTTCAACAGGTTTATTTGGAATCACAAGCTTTCGGGGAGCGCTGCCCCTTCATCAAGTGACTCCACTCACCTGATGAAGGAGCAGTGCTCCGAAAGCTCGTGATTCCAAATTATTGCTGTTGTTGATTGTCAGATGACAAAATGGGCTCCTGATTGGGAATAAATGATGTCTCATCTACATTATGCTTACACTTGCCTGGAGACTTTCTAGGCTTCTCGCACCGGAACTTATCATAAGTAAAAAAGCCCGTTCAACCCCCACACTCTTCCCACCTGCAGGCGTTCCAGGATCTGTATGAACTGGGTAAGCTCCTGTGTATCTCCTGCACCGCATGGAAAGCAGCGATTCAAGCATGCAGATCACCACCACCTTCACAAGGGCAATTCGGCATGGATGATAAATGCTGGCCTAGACAGTGATGCCCACATCCTGTAAATTAATTTTAAAGGGGGATTTCCAGAGCTTCGGGCCTAGGCAGCTGAAGGCATGTCTGCCAATGGTGGAGTGATTAAAATCAGCAATGCGCATGAGACCAGAATTGAAGAATGCAGATATTTCGAAGAGTTGTAATTGCTGTGGGAGGTTATTGAGATTTGGAGAGGTGAGGCCACGGAGGGGCCTGAACACAAGAATGTGAATTTTAAAAATGATGCAGAACCAATGTACGCTCACTCCAAAAACCACCTAAATTATCCCATTTTCTTGAATATTTTCAAGTGAAATACTTTTTGTAAAGATGCTCATTCACTAGTTTAGGGAAAAATTTGTTTATTTACAGGTTAAAATTATATAGAGGCTTGCAGCCTTGTGGCTGCATTCAGCTCCCCAGGTGACTCTGAGAGCAGCAGCCCTTGCTTACTACGGTGATCCCCTATCCTGCTCCCTGATTCACTTTCCAGATCATTTTCTGTGCAGATTGATCCTTAAAGGGACAATCACCAGATCCCCTCCTCCTCCCCTTCCCCAAGTCCTTTATACAAATATCAATACTCAATGTACACAGTCCAAGATAATTAAACATGCATTACGCAGACTTAGTCAATTATAAATGAAGTCTTTCAGAGTGTTTCCGAATCCTGTGGAGAGGTGTAACTCTTCTGTCTGGGGTGCTTCCATAGGATTGCCATCGGCTGGAACCACAATGACAGATGCCTCTTCAGGCACAGGCAGTTCAGTTCTATCTGTTTCCATGGAGATGTCCATTGTGCCTGTCACAGGATGACCAGGTACTTTAGTGCTAAAACAGTCAACAACATTTCTTGATGACAATATACCTCCTGCTGGCAAAATTTACTGCTGGAGCACCGTTTCTCAACTTCGATGTAAACCGGATACTCACAGTTCAAAGATCATATTTTTTATCCTTGTCGCCAAATGTAAAGATGCTCATTCACCAATTTAGGGAAACCACAACTCATTTATTTACAGGTTAAAACTATACAGAGGCTTGCAGCCTCGTAGCTGCATTCAGCTCCCGAGATGGCTCTGAGTACAGAAGCTTAGCAGGATGATTCCCCCACCCTGCTCCCCAATTGGATCCCTGGGTCACGTGACCCGCACTCTGTAGATTGATTCCTAAAGGGACAACCACACTTGCATTCAACTTTTGTTTGATTTTATTCCCCACAGAAAACAGAGATAAAGCTTAGCTTTAAAGAACTGAAGGTCTATTTCCAACCACCATTCTCTAATCTTGGCAAGGTGTGCTAAATGAGGAAACTATACTTCATCAAGAAAGCAACATCTGAGTTCTGTCACCTCGTAGAGCCAGATCAGCAGCCAAGGAGCAATGTTAGCATAAGTCCAGTCAGTTAAATTGATGATAGTATCAACTTTCTTCAGACACAAGCTCTGTCCAGGTAATGACTGGAATATGAACAAGGTATAAACAAAGTCACATTCATTCTCAAGGGCAATTAGGAATGGGCAACAAAGGCTGGCCTAGCCAGTGACACCCACATCTTGTGAAGGAATAAAAAAAATAAGTTGCCCTCCTTTGACTTGACGGTAATATATTCCGGGTCACATGAATATGAAAGTTTTTTTTAGAAGATATGTCGTTCCCTGGGCACAGAGGATTGGGCTGTCCAGATTGTTGTTTACCAAATAAATATGTCTAATGACATTATCTTGACCACTTATTGATAACCTATTCCATCTGTTCATTAATTCTCTGTGCAAAAGAATTTCTGACTCAATGACCTAAATTTACCTTCTCGTTCTGGCGCTTAAAGTATCAGGTTTACTTTCTGTATCTCACCAAGCACCTCCTTAAGGTCTATTCTTAAGATGTCTAAGGCGGAAGATCCCTGTTTTATCAAATTGCCTCTCACGGCTTGAGTGTTCCTGGCCAATATTTATCACTCAACCAATATCACTAAAAGAAGCCAGATTATCTGGTCATCACCATGTTGCTGGTGGTTGGGATCTTGCTCTGTACATATTGATTGCTGCGCATCCTACTTCATAAAAGGGGCTGCCTTTAAAAATACTGAATTGGCTGTCGCATGCTTTGGGATGTCCTGAGGTTTGGAAAGTGTTAAATAAGACCATAAGACATAGGAGCAGAATTAGGCCACTCGGCCCATCGAGTCTGCATCGCCTTTCAATCATGGCTGATTCTTTTCTCATCCCCATTCTCCTGCCTTTTCCCCATAATCTCTGATCCCTTTATCAATCAAGAACTTATCTATCTCTGTCTTAAAGTCACTCAATGACCTGGCCTCTATATAAAGGTGAGTTATTTCTTTCTCTCTTTGCTTTCCTCTGCATTGCTGCTCAGGATGATCCCTTACAGGATGAAAACACACGAGGGGAAGAAATGTCCTCGAACAGACACTTTGTACACGAAAATAACCATTCCGATGTTTTTGCATACATGCTGATATTTACTGATTGCCCATCAAGAAATCACTTCAATGATGTTTAAGTTTATTTATTAGTGTCACAAGTAGGCTTACACTGCACTGCAGTTACTGTGAAAATCCCCTAGTCTTCACACTCTGGCTCCTGGTTGGGTACGCTGAAGGAGAATTTAAGGTGGCATGGTGGCACAGTGGTTAGCATTGCTGCCTCACAGCGCCAGGGACCCAGATTCGATTCCTGGCTTGGGTCACTGTCTGTGTGGAGTCTGCACGTTCTCCCCGTGTCTGCGTGGGTTTCCTTTGGGTGCTCCGGCTTCCTCTCTCAGTCTGAAAGACGTGCTGGTTAGGTGCATTGGCTATGCTAAATTCTCCATCAGTTTACCTGAACCAGGCGCCGAAGTGTGGCGACTAGGGGATTTTCACAGTAACTTCACTGTGGTGTTAATGTAAGCCTATTTATGACACAAATTATTAAACTTAAACTTATAAACTTAAACTTAATTTAGCATGGCCAATGCATCTAACCAGCATGTCTTTCGGACTGTGGGAGGAAACTGGAGCATCCAGAGGAAACCCACGCAGACACGGGGAGAACGTGCAGACTCCGCACAGACAGTGGCCCAAGCTGGGAATCAAACCTGGTCCCTGGCACTGTGAGAAAGCAGTGCTAACCATTGTGCCAACATTGATGTGTGAGGATCTAAAAAGTGACAAATAGCTGTGGCCTTGCATGGTACTGCGCATTGTACAGAGGAGAGGTTAGACCAAAAACAGAGCAGGCACTGAAAAAAGCTGAACAGGTTCACAATGCTATCACTGGCAGTTCTTTATTTGAGCAGCACCCCCGACCATCTTTAACGTTAATTGGACTTTGCTTTCATAGTGTCAGACATCTATGTGCTCATCCTGAGAGGTAAATATAGACAATCCTGAGAAGTAAATATATAGACAAGAGGTGAGGCCACATTGGATTTGGTACTGGGAAATGAACCGGGCCAAGTGTTAGATTTGGTTGTGGGAGAGCACTTTGGAGATAGTGACCACAATTCGGTGTCTTTTGTTATTGCAATGGAGAGGGATAGGGCCGTACGGCAGGGCAAGGTTTACAATTGGGGGAGAGGTAATTATGATGCGATTAGGCAAGAATTAGGGGGCATAAGTTGGGAACAGAAACTGTCAGGGAAAGGAACTAATGAAAAGTGGAACTTTTTCAAGGGACAAATACTGGGTGTCCTTGATAGGTATGTCCCTGTCAGGCAGGGAGGAAATGGCCGAGTGAGGGAACCATGGTTCACGAAAGAGGTGGAATGTCTTGTAAAAAGGAAGAGGGAAGCTTATGTAGGGATGAGGAAACAAGGTTCAGATGGCTCGATTGAGGGTTACAAGTTAACAAGGAATGAGCTGAAAAAGGGGCTTAGGAGAGCTGGGAGGGGACATGAGAAGTCCTTGGCGGGTCGGATCAAGGAAAACCCCAAGGCTTTTTACTCTTATGGGAGGAATAAAAGAATGACCAGGGTGAGGTTAGGGCCGGTCAAGGACAGTAGTGGGAACTTGTGTATGGAGTCAGTAGAGATAGGCGAGGTGATGAATGAATACTTTTCTTCAGTGTTCACCAAGGAGAGGGGCCATGTTTTTGAGGAAGAGAAGGTGTTACAGGCTAATAGGCTGGAGGAAATAGATGTTTGGAGGGAGGATGTCCTGGCAGTTTTGAATAAACTGAAGGTCGATAAGTCCCCTGGGCCTGATGAAATGTATCCTAGGATTCTTTGGGAGGCAAGGGATGAGATTGCAGAGCCTTTGGCTTTGATCTTTGGGTCCTCGCTGTCCACGGGGATAGTGCCAGAGGACTGGAGAACGGTGAATGTTGTTCCTCTGTTTAAGAAAGGGAATAGAAATGACCCTGGTAATTATAGACCGGTTAGTCTTACTTCGGTGGTTGGTAAATTGATGGAAAAGATCCTTAGAGATGGGATTTACGACCATTTAGAAAGATGCGGATTAATCCGGGATAGTCAGCACGGATTCATGAAGGGCAAGTCATGCCTCACAAATTTGATAGAATTTTTTGAGGAGGTAACTAAGTGTGTTGATGAAGGTAGGGCAGGTGATGTCATATACATGGATTTTAGTAAGGCGTTTGATAAGGTCCCCAATGGTCGGCTTATGATGAAAGTGAGGAGGTGTGGGATAGAGGGAACGTTGGCCGATTGGATAGGTAACTGGCTGTCTGATCGAAGACAGAGGGTGGTGGTGGATGGAAAATTTTCGGATTGGAGGCAGGTTGCTAGCGGAGTGCCGCAGGGATCAGTGCTTGGTCCTCTGCTCTTTGTGATTTTTATTAATGACTTAGAGGAGGGGGCTGAAGGGTGGATCAGTAAATTTGCTGATGACACCAAGTTTGGTGGAGTAGTGGATGAGGTGGAGGGCTGTTGTAGGCTGCAAAGAGACATAGATAGGATGCAAAGCTGGGCTGAAAAATGGCAAATGGAGTTTAACCCTGATAAATGTGAGGTGGTTCATTTTGGTAGGACTAATTTAAATGTGGATTACAGGGTCAAAGGTAGGGTTCTGAAGACTGTGGAGGAACAGAGAGATCTTGGGGTCCATATCCACAGATCTCTAAAGGTTGCCACTCAAGTGGATAGAGCTGTGAAGAAGGCCTATAGTGTGTTAGCTTTTATTAACAGGGGGTTGGAGTTTAAGAGCCGTGGAGCTATGCTGCAACTGTACAGGACCTTGGTGAGACCACATTTGGAATATTGTGTGCAGTTCTGGTCACCTCACTGTAAGAAGGATGTGGAAGCGCTGGAAAGAGTGCAGAGGAGATTTACCAGGATGCTGCCTGGTTTGGAGGGTAGGTCTTATGAGGAAAGGTTGAGGGAGCTAGGGCTGTTCTCTCTGGAGCGGAGGAGGCTGAGGGGAGACTTAATAGAGGTTTATAAAATGATGAAGGGGATAGATAGAGTGAACGTTCAAAGACTATTTCCTCGGGTGGATGGAGCTATTACAAGGGGGCATAACTATAGGGTTCATGGTGGGAGATACAGGAAGGATATCAGAGGTAGGTTCTTTACGCAGAGAGTGGTTGGGGTGTGGAATGGACTGCCTGCAGTGATAGTGGAGTCAGACACTTTAGGAACATTTAAGCGGTTATTGGATAGGCACATGGAGCACACCAGGATGCTAGGGAGTGGGATAGCTTGATCTTGGTTTCAGATAAAGCTCGGCACAACATCGTGGGCCGAAGGGCCTGTTCTGTGCTGTACTGTTCTATGTTCTATGGTCTGGCCTACATGTGACTCCAGAGCCACAGCAATGTGGTTGACTCTCAACTGCCTTCCAAGGGTAACTAGGGATGGGCAGTAAATGCTGGCCAACAAGCGACACCCATGTCCCAAGAATAATTTTTTTTAAATTAAGGTGCCTTCAATTTTACATGTTTTTCAGTAGTGAGCATTTAAAAAGAGGCTGTCTTCACCAAAGATGAAATGGCAGGCAGGAGACATCTAAATTATGAGAGAGGGAAATTCCTTTTGATCAGAAATTAGTTAAAATACATGAAGCTGGATTCTTCTGGGTGCTCCTGATTTTGAGAGAAAATGAGCCATGCCACTACCTCACCACACAAACTACTGGCCTCTTCTTCCATGCTGATGGTGTGTAAATAATGCTGAGAGTGTAAGGTTCAAGTAAAATACAGCAGGTGTTACCTGTGCCGTTGTGGGGAAGGTGCTGGTATATCCAGCAAAGCAGATGGAACAATGGACTAGTGCCCCCAATGGAGGCAACAGACCTTGTTACAGCTTCCTCTCCCTCCCTTCCTCCTCCTGTGGAAGGTCTAGTTCCAGCTGACATTCTCCAGGACATTAGAATCCCATCTGAGGGCAGCAACCCACCGGCAGGCTGATCTGACCCAGGAAATGAGGGCAGGGTTCCAGCAGTGTTGGAGCGCTGGGCTAAACAGGGCATTGCTGCAAGGCATCCTGAGGGTTGTGTCCTGGGCCCAACAATCTTCAGCTGCTTTATCAATGACCTTCCTTCCAACATTCTTTGTTTAAGAAGGGTAGCAAGAATAATCCAGGTAATTACAAACATAGAAAACATAGAAATCCTACAGTACAGAAAGAGGCCATTCGGCCCATCGTGTCTGCACAATCCCACCCTGGCCCTACCCCGATATCTACCCACTAATCCCTCCAACCTACGCATCTCAGGACACGAAGGGCAATTTTTTTTTTAGCATGGCCAATCAACCTAACCCGCACATCTTTGGACTGTGGGAGGAAACCGGAGCACCCGGAGGAAACCCACGCAGACACGAGGAGAATGTGCAAACTCCACACAGACAGTGACCCAAGCCGGGAATCGAACCCAGGTCCCTGGAGCTGTGAAGCAGCAGTGCTAACCACTGTGCTACCGTGCCGCCCCAAGCCGGTGAGCCTTACATCAGTGGTAGGGAAATTATTGGAGGGGATTCTTCGAGACAGGATTTATTCCCACATGGAAATAAGTGGACGTATTAGTGAGACGCAACATGGTTTTGTGAAAGGGAGGTCGTGTCTCACGAACTTGATCGAGTTTTTCGAGGAAATGACGAAGATGATTGATGAGGGTAGGGCAGTGGATGTTGTCTACATGGACTTCAGCAAGGCCTTTGACAAGGTCCGTCATGGCAGACTGGTGCAGAAGGTGAAGTCGCATGGGATCAGAGGTGAGCTGGCAAAGTGGATACAAATCTGGCTCGGTCAAAGAAGACAGAGGGTGCAGTGGAAGGTTGCGTTTCTGAATGGAGGGCTGTGACAAGTGGCGTTCCTCAGGGATCAGTGCTGGGACCTTTGCTATTTGTAATAGATATAAATGATTTGGAAGAAAATGTAACTGGTTTGATTAGTAAGTTTGCGGACGACACAAAGGTTGGATTTGCGGATAGCGATGAGGACCATCAGAGGATACAGCAGGATATAGATCGGTTGGAGACTTGGGCGGAGAGATGGCAGATGGAGTTTAATCTGGACAAATGTGAGGTAATGCATTTTGGAGGGTCTAATACAGATAGGAAATATACAGTAAATGGCAGAACCCTTAAGAGTATTGATAGGCATAGGGATCTGGGTGTACAGGTACACAGGTCACTGAAAGTGGCAATGCAGGTGGAGAAGGTAGTCAAGAAGGCATACGGCATGCTTGCCTTCATTGGCCGGGGCATTGAGTTTAAAAATTGGCAAGTCATGTTGCAGCTTTATAGAAACTTAGTGAGGCCACACTTGGAATGTAGTGTTCAATTCTGGTCGCCACACTACCAGAAGGATGTGGAGGCTTTGGAGAGGGTAAAGAAAAGAGTTACGAAGATGTTGCCTGGTATGGAGAGCATTAGCTATGAGGAGAGGTTGGAGAAACTTGGTTTGTTCTCACTGGAACGACGGAAGTTGAGGGGCGACTTGATAGAAGTCTACAAGAGTATGAGAGGCATGGACAGCGTGGATAGTCAGAAGCTTTTTCCCAGGGTGGAAGAGTCAATTACTAGGAGGCACAGTTTAAGGTGCGAGGGGCAAGGTTTAAAGGAGATATACGAGGCAGATTTTTTACACAGAGAGTAATGGGTGCCTGGAACTTGTTGCCGGGGGAGGTAGTGGAAGCAGATACGGCAGTGACTTTTAAGGGGCATCTTGACAAATACATGAATAGGATGGGAATAGAGGGATATGGTCCCCGGAAGGGTCGGGAGTTTTAGTTAAGTCGGGCAGCATGGTCGGTGCAGGCTTAGAGGGCCGAAGGGCCTGTTCCTGTGCTGTAATTTTCTTTGTTCTTTATTATAAGGTCAGAAGTGATGAATTCACAAGCTTCAATACCAGTTGAACGCTTCAGTTGCTGAAGCAGTAACAATGTGTACAGTAACAATGTCACTTGGAGGAGAACTCAGGCTGTTGCTAGTTATGGAAAATGAAGGCCCATTATTTCATTAACTATGGCATGAGGTCTATTAATATTTGTGACATAGATTACTAAAAAGCTTTACATCAAAGCAAGTCCAGTTTAATGTCCAGGTTTGGGGTACTCATCTTATTCCTAGCAGAGATGGCAAGAGTCCTGAAAGTTCATTTTTTGCACAAGTAATCTCTCATTCCAAAAGATACACTTGGTGACTGCAGATTGTGTTGAAGCAAAAGAAAGCTTCAATTGATTTGTCTCAAGGAACCATTACATTCCCAGAATCTGTAAACAGGTAACTTTCTGGAAATGCTATGTTTCCAGCTCCCTCACAAATGATATTTTGTCTGTGACCTCTCATTTCCATCAATCATTTCTTTATAAACACATCTGGCTTTATGGATATAAAATGTTATCAGCATGGACCTAAAGTTAAATTTATGTATTAGTCACAAGTAGTCTTTCATTAACACTGCAATGAAGTTACTGTGAAAATCCCCGAGCCGCCACTCTCCAGCGCCTTTTCGGGTACACTGAGGGAGAATTTGGCATGGCCAATTCACCTAACCAGCACATCTTTGGACTGTGGGAGGAAACCGGAGCACCCGGAGGAAACCCACACAGACACAGGGAGAACATGCAAACTCCACACAGACAGTGACCCAAAGCTGGAATCGAACCAAGGTCCCTGGCGCTGTGAGGCAGCAGTGCTAACCACTGTGCCACCCCGCCACCCCATTGAATTGAACGGCCAGTTTTCTGTGCTAGAAAATACTGTGGAAACCATCTCATAGCATAATGTTTGCCATTATAAGGATTGAAATTACTGCAACCCGTAACAAGTTAGTTGTTAAATGTGAGCTAAGTTAAGTCATAAAAGGAGAAAAAGACATTTATTTTAGCTCGGAGGAGATCTTTATTTGATGGAGGCTGACAAGCTATTCACTTGGGAAAGGAAGTTAGAATTTTTAAAAAAAAATTATAGCAAACACTCGCGCTTCTGTTCATGAAATTTTGATTGATATATAATTCATGATTTGCATAAGTCACAAATCAGATTTCTGGTGCCACCTGCGGTGGAGGGGCTGGTAGTGTGAAGATAATGATGGTAATGGTTATTATGAAGCTTAGATGCTCTCAGAACAGACAAGTAAAAGTGAATTGTATATTTTTTATATGACTTTCAGGCATCAGTGAACCAAATGGGTGCTTACAACAATCATGCTTCCTATTGGTGAGACTTTCACCAGCTGTCAAGGTGGGATTTGAGCCCATTGCCCCAGAGCATTAGCCTGGATCTCTGGATTACTAGACTGGTCACAATATCACTGACACCTCCTCTTTATAGGAGCGGAAACATTGAACTTTTTTTAAGTTCATTAGATTTGAGGGGAAAAAAATTGGTAAGTAACAACTTGAAAAAACACCAGCTGACATATCTTGATGCTACAGACTAGTCCTTTAGACATTAGATGCAAGATAAAGAACAGCTTCATTAAAAACTAGTTTCAAGAAGGAAAGTAATGCCAAAATAACTTGAAGTTTATTTGTTAAGGTATGTAAGCTATGTTCGCCAATGATTGCACAATGTTCAGCAGTATTTGTGACTCCTCAGATACTGAAGCAGTTCATATTCAAATGCAACAAGATCTGGACAATATCCAGGCTTGGGCTGACAAGTGGTAAGCAACATTCGCGCCAAGCAAATGCAAGGCAATGACCATCACCAATAAGAGACACTCTAATCACTGCCACTTGATATTCAATGGTGTAACCATCCCTGAATCCCCCACTGTCAACATCCTTGGGGTTACCATTGACCAGAAATGCAATGGACTCACCACATAAACACAGTGGCTACAAGAGCAGGTCAGAAGCTAGGAATACTGCAGCGGGTAACTCACATAGAAATCATAGAAACCCTACAGTACAGAAAGAGGCCATTCGGCCCATCGAGTCTGCACCGACCACAATCCCACCCAAGCCCTACTCCCATATCCCTACATATTTTACCCACTAATCCCTCTAACCTATGCATCTCAGGACACTAAGGGGTAATTTTAACATGGCCAATCAACCTAACCCGCACATCTTTGGACTGTGGGAGGAAACCGGAGCACCCAGAGGAAACCCACGCAGACACGAGGAGAATGTGCAAACTCCACACAGACAGTGACCCAAGCCAGGAATCGAACCCAGGTCCCTGGAGCTGTGAAGCAGCAGTGCTAACCACTGCGCTACCGTGACGCCCTGACTCCCTCCACAAGGCACAGGTCAGGAGTATGATGGAAAACTCTTGCCTGGATGGGTTCAGTTCCAACAACACTCAAAACACTTGACACCATCCAGGGCAAAGCAGCCCGCTTGATTGGCACCACATCCACAAAACATCTGCTCCCTCCACCACTGAAACTCAACACCTTTCAAACCCACGACCACTTCCATCTAGAAGGACAAGGGCAGCAGATACTTGGGAACACCACCACCTGCAAGTTCCCCTCCAAGCCACTCACCATCCTGACTTGGAAATATTTTGCCATTCCTTCACAGTCGCTACACTGGAAAATCCTGGAATTCCCTCCCTAACAGCATTGTGGGTCAACCCATAGCAGGTGGACTGCAGCGATTCAAGGAGGCAGCTCACCACCACCTTCTCAAGAACAACGAGGGATGGGCAATAAACGCTGGCCAGCCAGCGACACCCATGTCCCACAAATGACTAAAAGAAATTACAAGCATTGTGGATGAGGCAAATTCAGTGTCAACCGACTCAAGAACAGTTTCTTCCCTGCTGCCATCAGACCTTTGAATAGACCTACCTTATATTAAGTTGATCTTTCTCTACACCCTCACTATGACTGTAACACTATATTCTGCATCCTCTTCTTTCCTTCTCCCCTATGTACTCTATGAATGGTATGCTTTGTAAAGTGCAAAAAACAATAGTTTTCACTGTATCCCTATACATGTGACAATAATAAATCAAATCATTTTGATGTATGTTTGACAAGTTTCACCCCAGAGATTAACAGCTTTGGTAAAGGTAAAGCATGGCTTAAAATCTTTCTGTTAATGGGAACACTTAAAGCAAAAAAAAAATGGCCATTACCCAGGGGATTTTCTTTGATCCCTGTTACTCAAAGTATGCAAATAAAAAATGTGGGTATCGAAGAATTGAGATTAAGTCACAGAATAAAATGGAATAGACCGTGTGATTCTATCTCTGGAATTACTGGATGCTGTTTCGAGCTCCAAAAGCAAAAGGAGTTAAGGTTTTGACAGCGGACATTCCTTAATATCATGACCAATTTTCATTAGCTTTTGTATTGATGGGAGTACTTAAACTAGATGCTAGATTCTTCACCCTTGATTGATTTTTACTCTACGACAATGAAGTGTATTAGGAAAACAAAATACTAGGGAGGCCATGATCCTGAAGGTCTGGCTGATTGAAAAAAGTTGCATTTACTGGAACACTAGCTTATATAACTGGACGAAAGGAAATCAGCGACAGTATCAGAACAGGCCGTAGATTTGTCGGGCTTCATTGGAAGGATGTTTGCAACAGGGATCTGGTGGTTTTGATCAAGTAGATCTGCACAAAAGGTATTGTTCTACTCTCGACAGCCCTTAATTCCAGCAGGAGCGAGGTAGCAGAGCAATCTGAAACAGGGAATAAGAGTTCCTTTGCTCACTTACTCTTTTTTTCTGAGTTTTTTTTTCTCTAAGGCAGCTGGGAGTGTAAAACCGGAAGTAGGCCCCAGTGAATTCTTTGAGTCAGAGCAAGGGAGGCAGCGAGTGGAACGTGAGACTGCGCAGGCGCCTGACGTCAGCCAGTAGCGCGCAGAAGGTTTAAAAAGCAGGCCACTCTGCCCAACGGGCAGTGTTGTGAGTGGAGGGAGTGAGAGGGAGCAGAGTGGGATGGCTTTGGCTCAAACAGGCTTTGGGGTGAACAGGCAGAGGTGAGGGTAGGTTCCGGTAAGTTGTTTTTGTTTCTTCAGAGTAGAAAGAATGCCAGATAGGATGTTGGAATGCTTCTCTTGCAGGATGTGGGAAGTCAGGGAGACCTCCGGTATCCCTGACAATGACACCTGCAGGAGGTGCATCCAGCTGCAGCTCCTAACATACCGCGTTAGGGAACTGGAGCAGGAGCTGGATGACCTGCGGATCATTTGGGAGAATGAGGAGTTTATAGATAGTAGCTTCAGGGAGGCAGTTACGCCAAAGGCACAGAGCACAGGTAATTGGGTTACCGTCAAGTGAGGGAAAGGATAGGCAGAGCAGGGTTCCCCTGTGGTCATTCCCCTCCACAACAGGTATACCGATTTGGACACTGTTGTGGGGGATGCCTTACCTGGGACAAGCTGCGGCAGCCGGATCTCTGGCACTGAGTCTAGTTCTGCAGCGCAGAAGGGAGGGTGGAAGAAGAGGAGAGCGATAGTGATAGGGGACCTTGGTCCAACTAGACCAATCGTTTGTATCCCTCCATTCCCAGACTGCTCATGTGACTATCCAGGTAAGTCTTAAACGATACCAGCGTGTCTGCCTCCACCACCCTACTTGGCAGCGCATTCCAGGCCCCCACTACTCTCTGTGTAAAAAACGTCCCTCGGATATCTGAGTTATACCTCGCCCCTCTCACCTTGAGCCCGTGACCCCTCGTGATCGTCACCTCCGACCTGGGAAAAAGCTTCCCACTGTTCACCCTATCTATAGGGTCAGAGGTACAGACAGGAGGTTCTGTGGTCGTGACAGAGACTCCCGGATGGTTTGTTGCCTCACGGGTCCCAGGGTCAGGGATGTCTCTGATCGCGTGCACAGCATTCTGAAGTGGGAGGGTGATTAGCCAGATGTCATGGTACACATCGGTACCAATGACGTAGGAAGGAAGAGTGAGGAGGTCCTGAAGAGTGAGTATAGAGAGCTTGGTAGGAAGTTAAAAAGCAGGACCCCGAGGGTAGTAATCTCAGGATTGCTACCTGTGCCATGTGCCAGTGAGGGTAAGAGTAGGATGCTCGGGCGGATGAACACGTGGCTGAGGAACTGGTGTAGGGGGCAGGGTTTCAGATTTCTAGATTATTGGGACCTCTTCTGGGGCAGGTGGGACCTGTACAAGAGAGACGGGTTAGACCTGAACTACAAGGGGACCAATATACTTGCAGGGAGGTTTGCTAGTGTTATTGGGGAGGGTTTAAACTAGATTTGCAGGGGGATGGGAACCAGAGTGCCAGAGCAGATAGTGGAGCGGGGGTGAAAATAAATGATGGTAATAGTTCATGCAAAATCACAAATAGAAGGGTTGTGTGTGGTGGTAATAATCTTCTGAGGTGTGTCTACTTCAATGCCAGGAGTATTGTAATGCCAGGCAGATGAGCTGAGGGCGTGGATTGACACAAGGAATTATGACATTATAGCCATTAGTGAAACTTGGCTACAGGAGGGGCAGGACTGGCAGCTCAATGTTCCAGGGTTCCGATGTTTCAGACATGATAGAGGGAGAGGGATGAACAAAGAACAAAGAACAGTACAGCACAGGAAACAGGCCCTTCGGCCCTCCAAGCCTGTGCCGCTCCTTGGTCCAACTAGACCAATCGTTTGTATCCCTCCATTCCCAGACTGCTCATGTGACTATCCAGGTAAGTCTTAAACAATGTCAGCATGTCTGCCTCCACCACCCTACCTGGCAGCGCATTCCAGGCCCCCACCACCCTCTGTGTAAAAAACGTCCCTCTGATATCTGAGTTATACCTCGCCCCTCTCACCTTGAGTCCGTGACCCCAATCTGGGAAAAAGCTTCCCACTGTTCACCCTATCTATACCCTTCATAATTTTGTACACCTCTATTAGGTCTCCCCTCATTCTCCATCTTTCCAGGGAGAACAACCCCAGTTTACCCAATCTCTCCTCATAGCTAAGACCCTCCATACCAGGCAACATCTTGGTAAACCTTCTCTGCACTCTCTCTAAAGCCTCCACGTCCTTCTAGTAGTGCGGCGACCAGAACTGGACGCAGTACTCCAAATGTGGTCTAACCAGCGTTCTATACAGCTGCAACATCAGACTCCAGCTTTTATACTCTATACCCTGTCCTATAAAGGCAAACATACCATATGCCTTCTTCACCACCTTCTCTACCTGTGCTGCCACCTTCAAGGATTTGTGGACTTGCACATCTAGGTCCCTCTGTGTTTCTATACTCTTGATGGCTCTGCCATTTATTGTATAACTCCCCCCTACATTAGATCTTCCAAAATGCATCACTTCGCATTTATCCAGATTAAATTCTATCTGCCATTTCTCCGCCCAATTTTCCTGCCGACCTATATCCTGCTGTATTGTCCAACATGCTCATCGCTATCCGCAAGTCCAGCCATCTTCGTGTCATCCGCAAACTTGCTGATAACACCAGTTACACCTTCTTCCAAATCATTTATATATATCACAAATAGCAGAGGTCCCAGTACAGAGCCCTGCGGAACACCACTGGGCACAGACCTCCAGCCGGAAAAAGACCCTTCGACTGCTACCCTCTGTCTCCTATGGCCAAGCCAGTTCTCTACCCATCTAGCCACCTCTCCTTGTATCCCATGAGCCTTCACCTTCTTAGCCAACCTGCCATGAGGGACTTTGTCAAATGCCTTACTGAAATCCATATAGACGACATCCATGGCCCTTCCTCTGTCAACCGTTTTTGTCACTTCCTCAAAAAACTCCACCAAATTTGTAAGGCACGACCTCCCTCTTACTAATGAGATTGTCCCGTTCTAAATGCGCATACATCCTGTCTCTAAGAATCCTCTCCAACAACTTCCCTACCATGGACATCAAGCTCACTGGCCTATAATTACCTGGGTTATCCCTGCTACCCTTCTTAAATAACGGTACCACATTCGTTATCCTCCAATCCTCAGGGACCTCACCTGTGTTCAACGAAGAGACAAAGATTTCCGTCAGAGGCCCAGCAATTACATCTCTTGTCTCCCTGAGCAGTCTAGGATAGATGCCATCAGGAAGGGTGGGGGGGTGGCATTGCTAGTCAGGGAAAATGTTACAGCAGTGCTCAGGCAGGACAGATTAGAGGACTCGTCTACCGAGGCCATATGGGTGGAGCTGAGAAACAGGAAAGGTATGACCACATTAATGGGGTTGTATTATAGACCACCCAATAGTCAGCGAGAATTGGAGGAGCAAATCTGCAGAGAGATAGCAGATAACTGCAGGAAACATAAAGTTGTGAAAAGTAGGGGATTTTAATTTTCCACATATAGATTGGAACTCCCATACTGTTAATGGTCTAGACGCGTTAGAGTTTGTAAAATGTGTTCAGGAAAATTTTCTAAATCAATTTATAGAGATACCAACTAGACAGGATGCAATATTAGATCTCCTATTAGGAAACGAGTTAGGACAAGTGACGGAAGTGTGTGTCGGGGAACACTTTGGTTCCAGTGATCATAACGCCATTAGTTTCAACTTGATCATGGATAAAGATAGATCTGGTCCTCGGGTTGAGGTTCTAAACTGGAAAAAGGCCAAATTTGAAGAAATGAGACAGGATCTAAAAAGTGTGGATTGGGACAGGCTGTTCTCTGGCAAGGATGTGATTGGTAAGTGGGAGGCCTTCAAAGGAGAAATTTTGAGAGTGCAGAGTTTGTATGTTCCTGTCAGGATTAAAGGCAAAGTGAATAAGAATAAGGAACCTTGGTTCTCGAGGGATATTGGAACTCTGATAAAGAAGAAGAGAGAGATGTATGACATGTATAGGCAACAGGGAGCATTATAAGATGTTTGAGGAGTATAAAAAGTGCAAGAAAATACTTAAGAAAGAAAGCAGGAGGGCTAAAAGAAGACATGAGGTTGCTTTGGCAGACAAGATGAAGGATAATCCTAAGAGATTCTACAAGTATATTAAGAGCAAAAGGATAGTAAGGGATAAAATTGGTCCTCTTGAAGATCAGAGTGGTCGGCTATGTATGGAACCAAAAGAAATGGGGGAGATATTAAATGGGTTTTTTGCATCCGTATTTACTAAGGAAACTGGCATGGAGTCTATGGAAATAAGGCAAACAAGTAGGGAGGTCATGGAACCTATACAGATTAAAGGGGAGGAGGTGCTTGCTGTCTTGAGGCAAATCAGAGTAGATAAATCCCCAGGACCGGACAGGGTATTCCCTCAGACCTTGAAGGAGACTAGTGTTGAAATTGCAGGGGCCCTGGCAGATATATTTAAAATGTCGGTATCCATGGGTGAGGTGCCGGATGATTGGAGGATAGCTCATGTTGTTCCGTTGTTTAAAAAAGGCTCAAAAAGTAATGCGGGAAATTATAGGCCGGTAAGTTTGACGTCAGTAATAGGTAAATTATTGGAAGGAGTACTAAGAGATAAGATCTACAAATATTTGGATAGACAGGGAATTATTAGGGAGAGTCAACATGGCTTTGTGCGTGGTAGGTCATGTTTAACCAATCTATTAGAGTTTTTCGAGGAGGTTACTAGGAAAGTGGATGAAGAGAAGGCAGTGGATGTTGTCTACACGGACTTCAGTAAGTCCTTTGACAAGGTCCCGCATGGGAGGTTAGTTAGGAAGGTTCAGTCGCTAGGTATACATGGAGAGGTAGTAAATTGGATTAGACATTGGCTCAATGGAAGAAGCCAGAGAGTGGTAGTGGAGGATTGCTTCTCTGAGTGGAGGCCTGTGACTAGTGGTGTGCCACAGGGATCAATGCTGGGTCCATTATATATCAATGATCTGGATGATAATGTGGTAAATTGGATCAGCAAATTTGCTGATGATACAAAGATTGGAGGTGTAGTGGACAGTGAGGAAGGTTTTCAAAGCTTGCAGAGGGATTTGGACCAGCTAGAAAAATGGGCTGAAAAATGGCAGATGGAGTTTAATGCAGACAAGTGTGAGGTTTGGAATTTGGAAGGACAAACCAAGGTAGAACATATAAGGTAAATGGTAGGACACTGAAGCGTGCAGTAGAACAGAGGGATCTGGGAATACAGATACATAATTCCCTAAAAGTGGCGTCACAGGTAGATAGGGTCGTAAGAGTGCTTTTGGTACATTGGCCTTTATAAATCAAAGTATTGAGTATAAGAGTTGGAATGTTATGGCGAGGTTGTATAAGACATTGGTGAGGCGGAATTTAGAGTATTGTGTGCAGTTTTGGTCACCTAATTACAGGAAGGGTATTAATAAGGTTGAAAGTGTGCAGAGAAGGTTTACAAGGATGTTGCCGGGACTTGAGAAACTGAGTTACAGAGAAAGGTTGAATAGGTTGGGACTTTATTCCCTGGAGCATAGAAGAATGAGGGGAGATTTGATAGAGGTGTATAAAATTATGATGGGTATAGATAGAGTGAATGCAAGCAGGCTTTTTCCACTGAGGCTGGGGGAGAAAAAAACTAGAGGACATGGGTTATGGGTGAAAGGGGAAAAGTTTAAAGGAAATATTAGGGGGGCTTCTTCACACAGAGAGTGGTGGGAGTGTGGAATGAGCTGCCAGATGAAGTGGTGAATGGGGGCTCACTTTTAACATTTAAGAAAAACTTGGACAGGTACATGGAGGAGAGGGGTGTGGAGGGATATGGTCCAGGTGCAGGTCAGTGAGACTAGGCAGAAAAATGGTTCGGCACAGCCAAGAAGGGCCAAAAGGCCTGTTTCTGAGCTGTAATGTTCTATGGTTCTATGGTTCTATGTCCTAAAGCATCATTAGCGGTGTATTTAAAAAGAACGTATTAATGATTTCAGTACATGTATCAGCCAAAGCAATGTGCCCCACATGTCAACAACATGTGGCCACAGTTGATGCTGATTCTTTCTTGTGCAAATCCAAAATATTTTAAACTTAATAATGTAAAATCATGCTTCGGGGCAACTTTGACAATATTTTTGCCTAACCTGTGCTAACTGAGTAAAGTACTAATCCACATCCTCAGGTTAATAACCCAGCATTCAAATGCTTTGATTTCTAACGCATTTAAAAAATATATTCCTGCACACCAGACACAAGCAAGCTGCCAAGGAGGGAATTGTCAAGTTCCCATGGTAACCAGGGGAATCATAGAACATAGAACATAGAACATAGAAAGCCACAGCACAAACAGGCCCTTCGGCCCACAGGTTGCGCCGATCACATCCCCACCTCTAGGCCTATCTATAGCCCTCAATCCCATTAAATCCCATGTACTCATCCAGAAGTCTCTTAAAAGACCCCAACGAGTTTGCCTCCACCACCACCGACGTCAGCCGATTCCACTCACCCACCACCCTCTGAGTGAAAAACTTACCCCTGACATCTCCTCTGTACCTACCCCCCAGCACCTTAAACCTGTGTCCTCTCGTAGCAACCATTTCAGCCCTTGGAAATAGCCTCTGAGAGTCTACCCTATCCAGACCTCTCAACATCTTGTAAACCTCTATCAGGTCACCTCTCATCCTTCGTCTCTCCAGGGAGAAGAGACCAAGCTCCCTCAACCTATCCTCATAAGGCATGCCCCCCAATCCAGGCAACATCCTTGTAAATCTCCTCTGCACCCTTTCAATGGCTTCAACATCTTTCCTGTAATGAGGTGACCAGAACTGCGCACAGTACTCCAAGTGGGGTCTAACCAGGGTCCTATAAAGCTGCAGCATTATCTCCCGACTCCTAAACTCAATCCCTCGATTAATGAAGGCCAGTACGCCGTACGCCTTCTTGACCGCATCCTCCACCTGCGAGGCCGATTTAAGAGTCCTATGGACCCGGACCCCAAGGTCCTTCTGATCCTCTACACTGCTAAGAATGGTACCCTTCATATTATATTGCTGCTTCATCCCATTGGATCTGCCAAAATGGATCACCACACACTTATCCGGGTTGAAGTCCATCTGCCACTTCTCCGCCCAGTCTTGCATTCTATCTATGTCTCGCTGCAACTTCTGACATCCCTCCAAACTATCCACAACACCACCTACCTTGGTGTCGTCAGCAAACTTACCAACCCATCCCTCCACTTCCTCATCCAGGTCATTTATGAAAATGACAAACAGCAAGGGTCCCAGAACAGATCCCTGGGGCACTCCACTGGTCACTGACCGCCATGCAGAGAAAGACCCCTCCACAGCCACTCTCTGCCTTCTGCAGGCAAGCCAGTTCTGGATCCACAAGGCAACAGCCCCTTGGATCCCATGCCCTCTCACTTTCTCAAGAAGTCTTGCATGGGGGACCTTATCGAACGCCTTGCTGAAGTCCATATAGACCACATCCACCGCTCTTCCTTCGTCAATGTGTTTGGTCACATTTTCAAAGAACTCAACCAGGCTCGTAAGGCACGACCTGCCCTTGACAAAGCCGTGCTGACTACTTTTGATCATACTAAACTTCTCTAGATGATCATAAATCCTGTCTCTCAGGATCCTCTCCATCAACTTACCAACCACTGAGGTTAGACTCACCGGTCGGTAATTTCCCGGGCTGTCCCTGTTCCCTTTCTTGAATATAGGGACCACATCTGCAATCCTCCAATCCTCCGGAACCTCTCCCGTCTCCATCGACGATGCAAAGATCATCGCCAAAGGCTCCGCAATCTCCTCCCTCGCCTCCCACAGTAACCTGGGGTACATCCCATCCGGTCCCGGCGACTTACCAACCTTGATGCCATTCAATAGTTCCAACACATCCTCTTTCTTTATGTCCACATGCTCGATCCTTTCTGTCCACCGCAAACCAGCAGTACAACCACCCAGATCCCTTTCCACCGTGAATACCGAGGTAAAGTATTCATTAAGCAGCTCCGCCATTTCTAACGGTTCCGCACAAACTTTTCCCCCTTCACCTTTTAAGGGTCCTATGCCTTCACATCTCATCCTTTTACTCTTGACATATTTGTAGAAAGCCTTGGGGTTCTCCTTAATCTTACCCGCCAAGGCCTTCTCATGACCCCTTCTCGCTCTCCTAATTTCCTTCTTAAGCTCCTTCCTACATCCCGTATACTCCTCTAAATCCTTAACACCTCCTAGCTCTCTGAACCTTCTGTACGCCTCTCTTTTCTTATTCACCAGGTTCATCACAACCTTCGTGCACCACGGTTCCCGTACCCTACCAACACCCCCCTGTCTCATCGGAACGTTGTCATGCAGAGCTCCAGACAAACATTGAATCACTTGGGAAATACGTGTTTTGTGGTAACTACGTATGCCATGTAACTGTGATGTATGCCCACAGTGGCAAACACCAATTAGAAATCAAATACCTCAGGCACAATTCTTGCATGCTCCCGATAGTGGGTTCAGTAGTGAGCGAGAGGGGGTGTAGTAGTCAGCAAGAGGTCCAAAAATCAGTTTCACAGCAGTGCGAAATTAAGGCAGGATATTCCCAATGCTGCCCACCATGACAGATCCGGAATCCCACTGGGGGTCAGCATGAAAGCAACTTGCATCCCGCTAATGGGATGCAGATGAAGGCCGGACCGGAATCTTGCCCCCACGCCCAATTCTCAAAAGTCTGTTTATTTATTACTGTCATAAGAAGGCTTACATTAACACTGCATTGAAGTTACTGTGCAAATCCCCTAGTCACCACACTCCGGCACCTGTTCGGGTACACTGAGGGAGAATTTAGCACAGCCAATGCACCTAACCAGCACATCTTTTGGATTGTGGGAGGAAACCAGAGCAAACACGGGGAGAACATGCAAGACTCCGCATAGGCAGTGACCCAAGCCGGGCATCGTACTCGGGTCCCTGGCACTGTGAGGCAGCAGTGCTAACTACTGTGCCACTGTGCCACAGTGTCAGCCAGAAAACATGCCAGTCCAGAAAATGTCAGGTCCAACAATGCGTGCAAAATTCAGGACTTACCTGAAGAAGACCTGGGACTGCCTTTGGGGTTTGTGATGGAGGCAGCCAGCGATCCTGGACACTTGAACACAACACCTGTGGGTGGGAGGAGCATCGATCAGGAGGCTCTTCCAGCTTCAGTGATTCTGAGGAGGTCCATCTTCTTTGTTCAATGGTGGGTCAGTGATGTCATGCACCTTTTAAATATGGCATCCAGTTAATGATGGCAGAGTGTGTGCCATCAACCTGCCCTGTCACAGAGGATGGCACAAAACCCCCGGATGCGGCACGATGGCGCAATGATTATTACTGCTGCCTCACAGCACCTGTGACCCAGGTTCGATTCCGGCCTGTGCATGTGGTGTTTGTACGTTCTCCCCATATCTACATGGGCTTTTGCCGGGTACTCCGTTTCCTCCCACAGTCCAAAGATGTGCAGGTTAAGTGGATTAACTATGAAAAATTGCCCCTTGGTGACCCAAGGTGTGTAGGGGGATCAGTGGGGTAAATACACGGGGTGACAGAGATAGGACCTGGGTAAGATGCTCTGTTGGAGAGTCGGTGCAGACTCAATGGGCCGAATGGCCTCCTTCTGCGCTGTATGAAGAAGATGAGATTGAGATCAACAGCAAAAGGACAAGGCCTTTTAAACCAAATACGTCTGCTCCTAAAATTTCCAATGTTCCTAGAAACTGAGGGCACAATCTTACCGGCCATTCACGCCACGCTCCCACTGCAGTGAGGTCGGAGAATTTGGCACGCAGCAGGATGGGAAAATCCTGCCGGCATGAAATCATAGATTCAAATCCCTACAGTGCAGAAGAAGGCCATTCAGCCCATCATGCCTGCATCGACCACAATCCCACCCAGACCCTATTCCCGTAACCCCACATATTTACCCTGCCAATCCCCCTGACACTAGCATGGCCGTTCCACCTATCTTTGGACTGTGGGAAGAAACCGGAGTACCTGGAGGAAACCCACGCAGACACGGGGAGAACGTGCAAATTCCACACAGACAGTGACCCGAGGCTGGAATTGAACCTGGGTCCCGAGCGCTGTGAGGCAACAGTGCTAACCACTGTGCCACCGTGCCGCACCCCCCCCCCCCCCCCCCCCGGCCCCCATAACATCCCGGTCTTAGATTTTTTTTTTGCTTTCTGCATATCTTAATCTCCTAAGAAATCTCTCTGTTGTCTATTTGCAAATGACCCAGCCCAACATACATTCTGCAGCCAGACAAGTAGATGTTCCCAAGCCAATTTTAACGGTGCGCTTAATCGATTGCTACCCCTAGGGCAGCCTGGTGGGATCGGCTAATTCTCCTTCATTGTTGTGGAGGAAGACTGACAGCAAAGTGAGAAACCTCGGACGTCTCCCACCACTCCACGTATCCACATACGGAGGCACCTCTCATCCAACACAGCTGCACAGCCACTTCAACATTGAATACTAATAAACGCTGTTTTCCTTGAGCTCTCTGATAGCTGTAAAAGTTTATGCAGCAGATCTGTTATTGCACAATGAACTGGCTGATAGACAGAAATGGACAGCTGACTATTTCATGCTTAAGGTAAACAAATGGGCAAATAGATAGGAGAAGCTCGTTTATTCAAGCCTCACTAACACAGTGGGTGAAAATTTAGGATATCAAGTGTCTGTATAAACAATGAGAGGCATCTTTTAATTAATCTGCTTCTGGCATCCTAAAATAACTAACCAAATTATGCTCACAAAACAGTTTAGTTATCTCCCAAGCTATTTTCGAATCAGTGGAAACTACCAATAAGGAAGGTTTCTGTAATATTTTGAAGATCTCCAGCAAGTGCTCGTAAATGTAGACAAATCTTCCTGGTGACAATATAATTAGACACGGGAGATTAAATATTAGAAAAGTATGAAAACTGGACTCCTGGCATGTTGGTTCAGGACTATGATGATGGATGTTGTATTGGGAATCCCAGCTGAGGATTTTGGCACCAGTTCCATTTTTTGTGCTGCATGTGCTACTGGGAGTCTTAAACCCCTCGTGAGTAATCAGCATTACTACAATTCGCTCCCTCTGTGAATAAAGATTAATCTTAGAAATCATCATAGAAACCCTACAGCACAGAAAGAGGCCATTCGGCCCATCGAGTCTGCACCGACCACAATCCCACCCAGGCCCTACCCCCATATCCATATATATTTACCAACTAATCCCTCCAACCTACGCATCCCAGGACACTAAGGGCAATTTTTTTTTTAGCATGGCCAATCAACCTAACCCGCACATCTTTGGGCTGTGGGAGGAAACTGGAGCACCCGGAGGAAACCCACGCAGACACGAGGAGAATGTGCAAACTCCACACAGACAGTGACCCAAGCCGCGAATCGAACCCAGGTCCCTGGAGCTGTGAAGCAGCAGTGCTAACCACTGTGCTACCGTGCCGAGATTTTTCTTATTCATTCATGGGATGTGGGCGCCGTTTGGCTTGGCTAGCATTTATTGCCCATTTCTAGTTGCCCTTGAGAAGGTGGTGGTGAGCTGCCTTCTTGAATCGCTGCAGTCCATGTGCTGTGGGTTGACCCACAATGCCATCAGGGAGGGAATTCCAGGATTTCAACCCAGCGACTGCGAAGTAATGTTGATATGTTTCCAAGTCAGGATAGTGAATGGCTTGGAGATGCGTAACAAAATGGGAGGTAATGGCCTAGTGGTATTAACGCTAGACTATTAATCCAGAAACTCAACTAATGTTCTGGGGACCCGGGTTCAAATCCTGCCACGGCAGATGGTAGGATTTGAATTCAATAAAAAATATAAAGAATTAAGTATCTACTGAAGACCATGAACCGATTGTTGAGAAAACTCATCTGGTTCCTTCAGGAAAGGAAATCTGCCGTCATTACCTGGTCTGGCTTACATGTGACTCCAGAGCCACAGCAATGTGGTTGACTCCCAATTGTCTTCCAAGGGTAATTAAGGGTGGGCAATAAATGCTAGCCAGCTAGCGACGCCCATGTCCCATGAATAAATTTTTTAAAATTAAGGTGCCTTCAACTTTACATGTTTTTAAGTAGCAAGCATTTAAAAAGAGGTTGTCTTCACCAGAGATGGAATGGCAGGCAGGAAATATCTACATTATAAGAGAGGGGTTGACTCTCAACTCTCCTCAGAAATGGCCTAGCAAGCCACTTAGTTCAAGGGCAACTAGGGAAGGGCAAGAAATGCTGGCCAGCCAGCGACGCCCATGTGCCACAAATAAAGAAGAAAAACCTGCCATAATGATGAGCCAAGTAGGATATACATTGGACTGTCCCCCATCCCAGTCCAATCTGTAAGTGGCATCATCATGTAGTGGCTGCTGGTCAAGATTGGCAACAATGGATCTCGCTTTGCCAGGATAGGGGTGACACACTATCAGGAGATCAACCAATTTACTCAGATACTCATGAGGATTGAGAGGAAGGATCACACTTCATTTAGGGAAAGCTGGAAATAGTCAGCAATCGGGCAGCATCTGTGGAGAGAAACAGGTTTTGGGTCAATGACCCGTCTCCAGAACTGAGCAAAGAGTGGATTTCAGGAACACTTTCTGCAGAAGTTTCATTTTAAAAAAAACGCTGCTTCAGTGAGGCAGCAACATGAAATATTTCACCCAATTAACATCAGCTTTGAAAAATAATGCTGTTTTCTATCATCTGTCTCTGCAACTGTGACGAAGGAAGTGGGAGCACAACTTCAGATGGCACTGGTAAGAACAAAGGGTTGGAAAGCAGTGTGGAATCAGAATCACAGACAGTTGTACTATGTACTGTGACAGGATCAGAGGGAATAGGTGATTATGGCCTACAAAGAAAATCTGAAGAATTGAGAGTTCTAGAACAGTTTCATAATTGTGAAATGTCTATTATGAGTTCTGGCGACAGAATTGCCTCTGATATGTTTACTCTGATTAAAGAAGTGACTTATTTTTGGTAGGTCATTATATTTTTATTCTCTTTCTCGTAGTTTTTTTTTCCCCTTTACTGAGAAAACCCATGCTAAATGACAATTCTTTAGCTGTCCCTTCCCCTACTTTACCCAAGTATGTGTCAAAACAGTAAACGTAGGCATGTTAAGAACAAACAAAGAACAAAGAACAATACAGCCCAGGAACAGGCCCTTCGGCCCTCCAAGCCCGCACCGCTCCCTGCTCCAAACTAGACTATTCTTTTGTATCTCTCCATTCCCACTCCGTTCATGTGGCTATCTAGATAAGTCTTAAACGTTCCCAGTGTGTCCGCCTCCACCACCTTGCCCGGCAGCACATTCCAGGCCCCCACCACCCTCTGTGTAAAATACGTCCTTCTGATATCCGTGTTAAACCTCCCCCCCCCTCACCTTGAACCTATGACCCCTCGTGAACGTGGTTATTTAATTAACCCAACCCCACTCTCCAAGAGGAATCAGCAGACTGTACAGGACCTTTGACTGATTTTTCCTCTCTCTAGCCCATGGGGGTTAAGACCCAATTGCAGTTTGATGCCACTGTAAATGAAGCCTGCTAACCAATCACAGGACAGAGCTGAAGCAGAGGCTCACGGGACAGGGTCATCCACTCGTCAAAGGGTAAGTTTAATAAACTATCATATATGTCACACCTATTCTTCTATTATTCATTAATTAGTGTCACGAGTAGGCTTACATTAACACTGCAATGAAGTTACTCTGAAAATCCTCTAGTCGCCACACTGCGGCGCCTGTTCGGGTACACTGAGGAAGAATTTAGCATGGCCAATGCACTTAACCAGCACATCTTTGGACTGTGGGAGGAAACCAGAGCACCCAGAGGAAATCCACGCAGACATGGAGAGAATGGGCAGACTCCACACAGGCAGTCACCCAAGCCGGGCACTTTTGTCGGAAAAACCTATCTGGTTCACTAATGTCTTTTGAGGGGAGGTGATGGCCTAGTGGTATTATCGCTAGATTATTAATCCAGAAATTCAGCTAATGTTCTGGGGGCCCAGGTTTGAATCCCGCCACGACAGATGGTGGAATTTGAATTCAATAAAAATATCTGAAATTAAGAATCTACTGATGACCATGAAACCATTGTTGATTGTTGGAAAATCCCATCTGGTTCACTAATGTCCTTTAGGGAAGGAAGTCTGCCATCCTTACCTGGTCTGGCCTCCATGTTACTCCAAAACCACAGCAATGTGGTTGATTCTCAACTGCCGTCCAAGGGCAACTTAGGGATGGGAAATAAATACTGGCCAGCCAGCGACGCCCATGTACCATGAAAGAATTTTTAAAATCAAACCCAGGTCCCTGGCACTGTGAAGCAGCACTGCTAACCAATGTGCCACCATTTCATCTTGCTCCACACAACCTCTCCTCAAGTGGTTAATGTGTACCCAGTTTCTTGCTCATATCATTACATAGCCAGCCACTTGGAGGTGGGCAAGATTGAACAGGGAAGACTATTCTCTGATCTTCTCTCCTCCCCTTTGGGAACACAGCTCACTTCCACTTCCCAGCTTATTGTGATAGCGCCATTGAGCCCACAGCCTTGCTGCACAGTGATTCATGCCTTGGCCTATAGAACAAGCACAGCATCTTTATGCTACGCCACGGTGGCTGGGATTTTCTGGGTCTTCCCGCTGGCAGGATCTTCCAATCCTGCCGAGAGTGACCCCCGACCGCAAATTCCTCAACAGCAGATGGTGCGAACAACAGGAAACCCCATTGGCAGCGGTGGGATGGGAAGATCCTGCCATCCGCCAATGGCGGGCCACCTCCACCACTACAAAACATGCCGGAGCAAAGGGCAGAAAATCCTGCCCAGTGACTTGGATAAATCTAACAATTACGTAGTGTAGGCACTGGGAAATTCAGCTAACGTTCTGGGGATCCGGGTTCGAATCCCACCACAGCAGATGATGGATTTCGAATTCAATAAAAAAATTAAGAATCCACTGATGACCATAAAACTATTGCCAGAAAAACCCATCTGGTTCACTAATGTCCTTCAGGGAAAGAAATCTGCCACCCTTCCCTGGTCTGGCCTGCATGTTATTCCAGAGTCACAGCAATGTGGTTGACTCTCAACAGCCCTCGGGCAACTAGGGATGGGCAATAAATGCTGGCCAGCCAGCGACGCCCATGTCCCATCAATGAATGAATAAAAAAACTTCGGGCACATTCCTAGGCCCAAGACTACGTGCTGGGAGATACAATCATTGGGTTAGCCACCACAAAGGCTCAATGGTGAAGTGACACAGTCTAAGGCTCTTCCACCATAATAAACAGGGGAGCTGGAACTTGTGTTTGTCTGTGTTGAAATGTAAGTGCATATTGTAAATATCACCTATAATTGCACCAGTCATGAGGTACCTCAAAGTCACATATTGTATTGGAAGAAATTGAACTATATTGCACTTTATGTAATATTACATTTTTTATTATGTATTGGTACCTTTACATATTTTATGAATAAAGTACAGTTTTGGAAAAATAGAAAAACGTCTAACAGACCATTTAACAATGACAGAACCTGTAGGTGGTGAGATGTCTCCATGTGAATCTCCTATACTGCTTAACGATATGCTAAATACATCAAAAGATAAGCTCAAATCAATAATGTTCACATCATTCCCCTCTGACTCCTTGTTTGCTGTGAAATTTTTATCCATACATACGTCGATCTTTTCAGACTTTCCACATATTCCGCATGAAAGATGTTTCCGATTCAAATTCCAGCAGAGACATTGATGATAAATCTCACTGCAGTGCTGGTGCTGTGTGTGGAAGGACTCACGATTGGCATTTACTCAGTGCTCATCTTGATGAAGTAAAACAGCACCCTCTTTAGGAGGCTCGAGCTAGCATCACTAATGTGTGAGCGGAGTCAAACGTCCCCTCGCTTAGAAAAGAGAACATTTTGCTCTGAAGAAAACTCTTCACTTTTTGCCCCAGAATTATCTCATGAAGACAATTGCTGGATGTTCATCACTAATGCTGTGAGAGATATTGGGGTGGCACAGTGGCACAGCAATTAGCACTGCTGCCTCACCGCGCCAGAGACCCGGGTTCAATTTCAGGCTTGGGTCATTGTCTGTGTGGAGTTTGCACATTCTCCCCGTGTCTGTGTGGGTCTCCTCCAGATACTCTGGTTTCCTCCGACAGTCTGAAAGACGTGCTGGTTAGGTGCATTGACCCGAACAGGCGCCGGAGTGTGGCGACTAGGGGAATTTCACAGGAACTTCATTGCAGTGTTAATGTAAGCCTTATTTGTGACTAATAAACTTTAACTTTATACTGAGTGAAAGGATTAATAAACAGCTTGATAGAGCCTTTTTAATGATGAGCAGAGATTCACCTTTCCTCTTTAATCTGTCATGGCAACAAGATAATCATGAGGAAAAGTTGATGACTCCTATTTAGAACTACCAGAGGGTCATTGAGGAGGTCTTGTGGTGCAGGGAGTAGCATCCCACCCTCTGAACTAGAAGCTTCAGGTTCTAGTCCCACAGGACATTTTTTTTATTACTCAGTTGTGGCACATGGGCCTTGCTGTCAAGCCAGCGTTTATTGCCCATCTCTAGTTCCCTTGGACTGAGTGGCATTTCAGAGGGCAATTGAAAGTCAACCACATTGCTGTGGCTCTGGAGTCATATGTGGACCAGACCAGGTAAGGACGGCAGATTTCCTCCCCTAAAGGGCATTAGTGAACCAGATGGGTTTTTTCCGACAATCGACAATTGTTTCATGGCCATCGGTAGATTTTTAATTCCAGGTAGTTTTACTGAATTCATATTCCACCATCTGCCATGACGGGATTCGAACCCAGGGTCTCCAGAACATTTGGGGCAGGACGGTGCCACAAAGGTTAGCACTGCTGCCTCACAGCACCAGGGACACAGGTTTGATTCCCGGCTTGGGTCACTGTCTGTGTGGAGTTTGCATTTTCTCCCGGTGTCTGTGTGGGTTTCCTCCGGGTGCTCCGGTTTCCTCCCACAGTCCAAGGATGTGCAGGTTAGGTGGATTGGCCATGCTAAATTGTCCGTTAGTGTCAGAAGGGTTAGCAGGGTAAATATGTGGAGTTACGGGGATAGGGCCTGGGTGGGATTGCTGTCGGTGCTGTCAATGGGCCAAATGGCACTGTAGGGATTCTTTGATTCTATGATTAGCTGAGTTTCTGGATTAACAGTCTAGTGTTTGTCCCACTAGGCCATCGCCTTCCAATGTTGGCCAAGGAAGGTATGTGTTTATAATGCGGTCAAACAGGTTGAGTGTCAAACTGCAAGTCCTTCAAACACTGCAATGGCTGGTGGTAAGAGCAGGAGGGACTCCTGGGTCAGTTGTGCTTGATGTGGAGTAGTGCCCCTCAAGCCCCTCTGGTGACAGACTAGCAACCTAGTTCTAGGAATTACAAGCTATGGAAATAGACAAAAGTTTGTCTTTGTGCATGTGGTGAACCATAGTTGGTTACCACTATGAGTGCTGAGCCATGGATGGTCAGCACTATGGGGGTTTGTAGATATGTTACTGTTGTTACTGTTGGTGTTAGGGTTGGGCTGTTCTACCTGTTGATATTGTTCTGTGGTACACTCCAGTTGGCTCCGCCTACCTGGGGAAGTATAAAGGTCACTGCACTGCCTGGTGACCCTTTAGTCTGGGATTGTATTGTATATAGTGTGCTCCATTCTTGTTGGTAATAAAAGCCTTTATTTCCCGGGTACAATCTAGCCTCCCGAGTGATTTAATCGCGCATCAGTGCACCATTAGGAGCGGGAAGATAATTGAAATTGGTGAGTGACATTGAGGACTACAATTTCTAACAGATTCAACGCAGGGGACAGTTGGAGTGCTTAATAGGCCTACTGTGGACCCCAAAGGGTTACTCCTCACACCTCATTGATACTGTACTGAACTACTCCAACGCAGCTGTACCATGGAGATTCCAGCTTCAACACGCCAACAGACTACACTAATACTTCAACACAAGAAATTCTGAAATTCCAGATAAAACCATTCTTGCGCTTCCTCAGAAGAACATACTGCTTACTTTAGCTTTACTGGAGTTTTTTATATCCCTGGGTGCAATCCTGGGAGCATCAAAGGAAACTTTTTACAGACCTTTATTGTCTCGTTGGTGCCGATAACAACTACACACACAATCCTTACACAGAATCAACATTCTTTGAATATTCCAGCAAGTCTTTTTGACAGTTCTGGTCCCTGTAGAGCAGCTGAATGACAACCTCAATAAGGCTCAGCATCTATTCAACCTGCAACTTGCCCCATCACACTGCTATATTACAGAGCCTGCAGCAATCTAGCACCAAAGTCAGGTTTGTTTGCACGTGCGGCTTATACCCAGACAGATTCCCCCAGTTGTATAGCATGACTCATTGGCCATTGGTAGGAAAAGGTGAAGGATTTTCTGAGCAGGATCTTGCTTATAATCTCAGGCCTTCTGACTGTTTCAGCCCCAGTGATGCGATTTCTCAGTGCACAATGAGATAAGCACTAATTTCTCATCAAAAGGGCCAGGCTGAGAGAGATGCTGTTGACTGCCCCTCAGTTGGTGGCACTCTCTCATCTCAGGGCGGCACGGTGGCGCAGTGGTTAGCACTGCTGCCTCACAGCGCCAGGGGACCCGGTTTCAATTCCAGCCTCGGTCACTGTCTGTGTGGAGTTTGCACGTTCTTCCCGTGTCTGCGTGGGTTTCCTTCGGGTGCTCCGGTTTCCTTCCACAATCCAAAGATGTGCGAGCTGCGTGGATTGGCCATGATAATTGACCCTAGTGTCAGGGGATTAGCAGGGTAAATACGTAGGTTTATGGGGATAGGGCATGGGTGGGATTGCGGTCGGTGCAGACTCGATGGGCTGAATGGCCTCCTTCTGCACTGTAGGGATTCTATAGGATTCTATAAGGGGAGGCAATGGCCTGGCGATATTATCGTTAGACTATTAATTCAGAAACTCAGTTAATGTTCTGGGGACCTGGGTTCGAATCCCACCACAGCAGATGGTGCAATTTCAATTCAATAAAAAAAAGAAATCTGGAATTAAGAATCTACTGATGAACATGGAACCATTGTTGATTGTCGGGAAAATTCACCTGGTTCATTAATCTCCTTTAGGGAAGGAAATCTGCCGTCTTTACCTGGTCTGGCCTACATGTGACGGGCCACATGGGGCGGCACAGTGGCACAGTGGTTAGCATTGCTGCCTCACAGCGCCAGGGACCCATGTTCAATTTCGGCCTTGGGCGACTGTCTGTGTGGTGTTTGCACCTTCTACCTGTGTCTGTGTGGGTTTCCTCTGGGCACTCCAGTTTCTTCCCACAGTCCAAAGATGTGAGGGTTAGGTAGATTGGCCATTCTAAACTGTCTCTTAGTGTCAGGGGAATTAGCAAGATAAATATGTGGGATTACAGGGATAGGATGGGATTGTTGCCAGTGCAGTCTCGATGGGCTGAATGGCCTCCTTTTGCACTGTGGTTCTGTGTGATTCCAGAGCCACAGCAATGTGGTTGACTCTCAACTGCCCTTGGGAAACAAAGGGTGAGCAATAAATGATGGCCAGCTAGCGACGCCCATGTCCCACGAATAAATAAAAATAAAAGGTTCTTGGGTCAAGTCCCACTTCAAAGCTTGAGCATAAATATCAAGGCTGATATCCCAGTGCAATACTGAGGGAGAGCTGCCCTCTCAGACCTGCTGTCTTTCGGATGGGGAGGCCTTAACCAAAGCGCCACTGGTGAATGCAAAAGATCCTGTTACACCATTTTGAAGAGTGATTATCGGGCCAAAGCTTTTCCCTCGATTAACATTGCGATAAAACAGTCTATAAGGTCATTATCAGATTGTTGTTGGTGGGCATTTGCTGTGAACAAAATTGGCTGGCACATTACAACATTGATTCTATTTCAAAAGTACTTCACTGGTTGTAAAGCACTTTGAGATATCCAGTGGTTGTGAGACGCACGCTATAAATGGAAGTTATTCTGAAGCTGCAGCATCCAGCATTGCACACAGCTTGGTGCAAAACTTCGGGATAATGCAAGGACTGAGGTATCCTGAAAAGACAGGCTGCTCTGTTTGTACAGACTCAAAACTCAGAAGAAAAAAAAGAGATACAGAACTCACCCCACCTTATCCCCACATCATTTAATCCAATCGTATTTTGGGAATGCTTTTCCCAGTTTGGTGGATTATTCCAAACATTTACCATCCTTTTAGGTGCTCTGCTCTTCCGATATCTATCTTCAGTGTACTTTGCGCTAATTTCCATTCATGTCCCCCACTTTTATTTTCCTGGATTTTGAACATGCTGCGGAGCAACATGCTGTTAATCTTTTCTCTGGGATATTTTAGTGGCACAGTGGTTAGCACTGCTGCCTCACAGCACCAGGGACCCGAGTTTGATTCCCAACTTGGGTCTTGGTCTGTGTGGAGTCTACACATTCTCCCCGTCTTTGCGTGGGTTTCCTCCGAGTGCTCCGATTTCCTCCCACACCCCAAATATGTGCGGGTTAGGTTGATTGACCATTCTAAATTGCCCCTTAGTGTTAGGGGGATTAGCAGGATAAATACATGAGGCTACGAGGATAGGACCTGGATGGGATCGTTGTCGGTGCAGACTTGATGGGCCGAATACCTCCTTCTGTATTGGAGGGATTCTGAGTTTCAATGATTCTATTCCAAAGATAGGTCCTTCTTAATTATAAAACCATAAAATGCTGGGACGAGTCAGCAACAGTTATGGAGAAAGGGTTACCATTTGGACTTTGCCCTATTCTGCTTCTTTCTGCCACCTTAAATAGTTAGTTTGAGCTTCAGGATAACAATATTCAGCTGCACGCAGCGAGCAGCAAGCACATCGTCAACTTTTTATACATTTAGCGCATCATCCTCTTAATCAGTGAATATGCTGAGGTCCAGCAAAGAGACAGAAGCTTCTTGGAGCTTTTCCCAATTGCCAGTAACATGACCCACTATGTTAAGCCCAGAGGCCCAAAACACACTAAAAAGGTCACAACATACATTTAAATAAGACATGCATGTCAATAGCAGTGGCTTGCATGCGCTTGTTCAACATTGCTAGCCTATTCACTAATGTACAACTCAAGGAAGCTATAAACTGCATCACAACATCATGGCAACCCAGAGACACTACCATTCATAGACTCCCTACAGTGCAGAAGGAGAGCATTCGGCCCATCGAGCCTGCACCGAAAACAATCCCACCCAGACTCTATTCCCGTAACACTACGTATTTACCCCACTAATCCCCCTTGACACTAAGGGGCAAATTAGCATGGCCAATCCACCCAACCCACACATCTTTGGAGTGTGGGAGGAAACTGGAGCACTCGGAGGAAACCCACGCAAACACGGGGAGAATGTGCAAGCTCCACACAGACAAGTCACCCGAGGCCGGAATTGAACCCGGATTCCTGGCGCTGTGAGGCAGCAGTGCTAACCACTGTACCACCGTGCCGCCAGAATCTGAATTCATTGAATTTATGAGCTTATGCTGTTGATTTGTAATGACACCATGTATGCCCAAATGGGTAATGTTGTCATGGGATTCCCTCTAAGCCCAGTTGTTGCTAATATTTTCATTGGTTTCCACATAAAATGCACTTTCAATTGAAAATTGATTCTAACCTTCAACCCTTGCATATTTCCAATATGCCCATTTGAATCTGCAGTAAGAATTTCTTTACACACCTTCATTGGCTCCATCCCATGCTCAAGTACGTCTCTGAAATGGAGCAGTCAAGCAAGCTCCTTTTTATCCTGTGCTCATTGAGAACTCCACCAGTGGGGGCTCTACCATTGCTGTGAGCCTACCTTCACTGGTCAATATCCACTTTAGGATTTCTATAGCTCCACACAATATAAGAGTGGCCTTCAGGGCAACCTCGCAAATAAGGCCCAAGTCATTTGCTCACTAGGCAAGCCTGATGCCATAGGGTGCTTCAAAGCTATCCTGCAGTATACAGGCTCCCCGATCAGGTCATTGCTCATTGCATACTCCGCAAGTTATGAATGAGCCCAAGGCTATAACTTGAAAAGTGTTAAGTTCCGAAAAGTTGTGTCAAAGAAATGGAACAGTAAGTGAAGCTTGCTTTTTCCTGCTGCAGTAACAACAATGGGGAGGCGATGGCCGTGTAGTATTATCGCGAGACTACTAATCCAGAAACTCAGCTAATATTCTGGGGACAGGGTTCGAATCCCACCACGGCAAATGGTGGAATTTGAATTCAATAAAAAATATCTGGAAGAATCTACTGATGACTATGAAACCATTGTCGATCGTCAGAAAAAACCCATCTGGTTCACTAATGTCGTTTAGGGAAGGAAATCTGCCATCCTTATCTGGTCTGGGCTACATGTCGCTCCAGAGCGACAGCAATGTGGTTGACTCTCAACTGCCCTTGGGCAACTAGGGATGGGCAATAAATGCTGGCCAGTCAGCGACGCCCATGTCTCAAGAATAAATAAAGCTTGAGGTCGTATTCTTCACAAACAGGATGTTGCTAACAAGCCAAAAAAACATTTCACGTGACCCAAGCCCCTGGACTTTTAGACAGTTTTGGCATTACATCTTTGCACTCACAGGCAAACGGCCATTTTAACATCAACTGGAAAGGACTCCAGCAGCCCCTCTGAACAATCAGTCAACTGCCATCTCTCAATTTCACAAAGCAAGCTGGATTTTAACAATCGCTGATCAAGCGGTCTAGGTGTAAAAAGTCCAACTTCTTGCAGTGTTGTTTGTTTCAAGGAGTTCCACATTGTCATCTCATTGGGACTGAACTCAGTCATGAAGTAAGCACTCTCTGAACTTTGACTTCTCAGAAACTGGAATTCGTGTGAATGAATATTCATTTTGATGGTTTTGCATGGAATCCCTACAGTGCAGAAGGAGGTTATTTGGCCCATCGAGTCTGCGCTGACTCTCTGAAAGTTTATCTCACCCAGGCCCTCTCCCCGCAACTCCATACATTCCCCATGACCAATCCATCTAACCTACATATCTTTTGTGCTGTCTTTACAACTATCTGATGCCTGTTACATATTGAAATTCTTTCCTATCTTCTGCCCCTACTTTACTCTATGTGTGTGTGTGTACTGGAGTGGAGAGTTGTGAACACACCTCCGCTGGGTTCTGAATGTAGAATAAATTAACTTCCTGAGGGTTAATCATAATACACGTTTGCTGCAAGTTGTTGCACGGTGGCACAGTGGTTAGCACTGCTGCCTCACGACGCCAGGGCCATGGTTTGATTCTCGGCTTGGGCCACTGTCTGTGTGGAGTTTGCAGTCATGATGTGGAGATGCCGGCGTTGGACTGAGGTAACCACAGTAAGAAGTCTAACAACACCAGGTTAAAGTCCAACAGGTTTATTTGGTAGCAAAGGCCACTGGAGTTTGCAGTCCCAGTGCCTTCGTGTGTTTCCCCCATGTGCTCCAGTTTCTTCCCACAGTCCAAAAGACATGCTGGTTAGGTGCATTGGCCATGCTAAATTCTCCCTTAGTGTACCCGAACAGTGTATCCTCAGTAGTGCCCTGTTCCTGCTCCTTCACTTCATGTTAGCCACTGTAATACCTTGCAGGTTGACAGAGCTGCAATATGCTTTGCAGGATTTTGTGTTTGGTTTTGTTGTGGCTCCTGTTTTCATGTTGTATAATGCTGCATCCTGTTGTATATATTACATGTGCATTGCACAGTGGGAGCCTATTTCGTATTTACTTTCTTTTTCTTGTGATGATTACATGGCGTCTAAAGCAGAAAAACTTCCCCAATCGGGTGGAACGGGTGCAAAACTGCATCTGTTTTGAGAAATACCTTCTTTTCTTCTGAGTTTCCACTCTAACTCATTTGGGTGACACTGAATTTAAAATCTGCCACAAACCGGCATGACGAGACAGCGTTTCGAAACTGTTATTTTTCAAATTGTTTTAATTAATATCCCTCGATGTATTTAAGAGTGTTGACTCAGTGCAATTTGATTAATGGGTTTATCATAAAAATAATAAGCATTTTTAATCACAGCGTTAATAATCCAGCACCGATGAGTAACCTGACAGATAATGACTTTTAACAAAACTTCTTTTGGCAGTCTTCTGCCTCAGGGAAGGGTGGTTGGGGCCCTGGTGGTCGACCCTGTTTAACATTCCTGATCGGTAAGGGAATTAGGGGTAATGGGGATCAGGCAGGTAAGTGGAACTGATCCACTTCAGATCAGCCATGATCTTATTGAATGGCGGGGCAGGCTCGAGGGGCTAGATGGCCTACTCCTGCTCCTATTTCTTGTGTTCTTATAACATCGCCTGGTGTATCTCAGGTGCCCGACCCTGACATGGGCAGTCTGTGCCACACTCGCTGCAGAGGAAGAGAGTGGGCTGCAAAGTGTGGCACACACCATGAGTGGCTTCGATGCATCCAGGCTGTCCAAATCAAACAAGCATTAGGGTCCGAAAGGGAAGGGAACTCCGCTGGACTAGCCGGATAAATACTGTGGCTACAAGAGCGACTCAGAGACCCGGAATCCTGCGGTGAGTAATTCACCTCCTGACTCCCCAAAACCTGTCCACAACCTATAAGGCCCAAGACAGGAGTGTGATGGAATGGACGACACAGTGGCACAGTGGTTAGCACTGCTGCCTCACAACACCAGGGACCCGGTTCCATTGCGGCCTTGAAACTCCACACTGTCTGTGTGGAGTTTGCACGTTCTCCCCGTGTCTGCAAGGGTTTCCTCCACGTGCTCCGGTTTCCTCCCACACTCCAAAGATGTGCGGGTTAGGTTGACTGGCCATGCTAAATTGACCCTCGTGTCAGGGGGATTAACAGGGTAAATATGTGAGGTTACGGGAATAGGGCCTGGGTGGATTGTGGTCGGTGCAGACTCGATGGGCCGAATGGCCTCCTTCTGCATTGTCGGGATTCTATGGATATTCTTCACTCCACATCATATTCTTCACTTGCCAGGGTGAGTGTAGCTCCAACAACACTCAAGAAGTTCAATACCATCCAGGATAAAGCAGCCCGCTTGATTGTTTGTGTGTGGAGTGGCAATCAGTCCCTCTACCACTAATGCACAGTAGCAGTCATGTGTACCAAAAACAAGATTCATTGAGGGAACTCACCAAGACTCCTTAGATAGTAGCTTCCAAATCCACGACTGCTACCATCTCGACTGAAGGATGAGAGCAGCAGATACATGGGAGCACCACCACCTGGAAGTTCCCCTCCAAGCCACTCCTGACTTGGAAATATATACAGTAAGAAGTTTAACAACACCAGGTTAAAGTCCAACAGGTTTATTTGGTAGCAAAAGCAACCAAATGTGGCTTTTGCTACCAAATAAACCTGTTGGACTTTAACCTGGTGTTGTTAAAACTTCTTACTGTGTTTACCCCAGTCCAACGCCGGCATCTCCACATCTTGGAAATATATAGCCATTCCTTCACTGTTGCTGGGTGAAAATGTTGGAAAATGCTCACTAACAGCACTGTGGCTGCACCTACACAACTCGGATTCCATCTATTCAAGGAAGCATCTCACCACCACCTTCTCAAGGGCAAATAGAGATTGGCAATGAATGCTGGCCTAGTTCAGCCAGTGAATCATCCCAGTGAATGAATTCTTAAAAATTAAATTTCTGCCCAATGTACCCAATCTGAAAGAAAGCACAAGTACACTGAACATGTTAATGCAGCAAGTGGGAGTAAAGATTACCTCTGATGTAATGCACTGAGGAGTTTACACGATGGTTACACACTGTCAATCTTTTTGACAAAACGAATAAACTACACAAATTAACTGTGGGACAAATTAAAAGAGGCAGCCCCCAAAAAGAAGGAAACCACCCGAAACAGAAAATAAAATGGAAAGGAAACTTAAAACGTCAAACCAAAATGTGATTAAAGGAGTCGATGTTGCACATAGTCCAGATTACAAAACACAACTAACCAATATAACTTATGACAAGACAGCCTCGATCGGACTGGAACTCCTGCTAGGGGATAAAATAAGTTCAGTACGAGCCACTGAGTGGTGCTATGGAGCGTATCATTTTTGCCGGGCCAATGTGTGCACTCAGTGGAAGGTGAATGAGAAGCAGTTTAGGGGTGGACTGAATTATTATTGCACTTTTAAAAAGGTATTTTTCGAATTAAAAAAATTCCTTCAAACGTATTCTTGTTTGGTAGGCAGTTTGCTTTGTAACAAAACATGTCTGTGGTTAAATGCATGATGACAGAATCTGTAGTAGGCCTTAGTATTTCCTCCAGTTTTTGTTTGCAGACAAACCTGTGTTGTTGTTGGGCTGGTTTTCAAATTTAGGCTGCTGGAAACCCAAGGCCTATTTTGCAAACTGCAAATCTGTGGGATTTACAGGTTAGACCCTGAGAACTGGGATTTATACGGATACATACTGTGGAACTTTATACAGCAGTTCTTTAAAAACATTTAATGGTTCTTGGAATTCCATTCTGGAAATTCTAAGGACTCACTTTGCTGACAGTATGGTCCAGATGTGGCTGGAGGTGCAGCGGACATCAAATTCTTTTCGCAAATAAGTAACTGGTCAAGTTAAGTTATTCTTGTAAACATTGTTTGTCGCAGTTTGAGAATTCAGTGTACAACAAACAGCCACAATTTGCAATGATGTAATACGTCTAATGGAAAAGAAATGTCTCCGAGCACTTTAAACAGGAAGAGAGGTAATCATGGGGCAGGAGAGGCATGGGGTGACACGGTGGCACAGTGGTCAGCATTGCTGCCTCACGGTGCCAGGGACCCGGGTTCGATTCCCGGCTTGGGTCACTGTCTGTGTGGAGTCTGCATGTTCTCCCCATGTCTGCGCGGGTTTCCTCCGGGTACACTGGCTTCCTCCCACAGTCCAAAGAAGTACAGGTTAGGTGGATGGGCCATGCTAAATTGCCCCATAGTGTCAGGGGGAATAGCAAGGTGAATATGAGGGGTTACGGGAATAGGGACTGGGTGCGAATGTGGTCGGTGCAGGTGTGATGGACCGAATGGCCTCCTTCTGCACTGTAAGGATTCTATGAGAGGAGGAGGTGGATGGAGCCAAGATCAGAGATGTTTTCAAATGGCTTTAGGCACAGAGAGAGAGGGGTTGTGAAGCAGATCAGGTTTCGGAGAGCATTCCAGAGATCAGGGTGTAGTGAGCTCTGGCAGTGGATTGAGGGAATGTGGTGAACCATCGTTGGTTCCCACTAGGTAGTACTGAGCCAGGGTCTGGCCAGTACTACGAGTCTGTATATATGTTGCTGTTGGGGTTAGGGTTGGGTTGTTCTACTTGTTACTGTTGGGGTTAGGGTTGGGTTGTTCTACTTGTTACTGTTGGGGTTAGGGTTGGGCTGTTCTACCTGTATTATAATTATTATGGTACATCCCAGTCGGGCTCCGCCTCCTGGGAGAGGTATAAAGGTCACTGCTCTGTCTGGGACCCCTCAGTCTGGGATCGTGTACTATATATGGTAGCTTCGTTGTAATAGTAAATAAAAGCCTTTATTTCCTTGAGCATCTCAAGCCTCGTGAGTAATATCACGCATCAGGGAACAAGCAGTAAGCAAAGGCAGGCAAAGTTACAAACCGGAACATGTGGCTAGGTGTTCTACAGATGGAAGAACAGGGTGGCCACTTAAAAGTGTTTGATGGAGCCAGGGTAACATATCTCCGGTTTTTTGATGACATTGATTTGAAGGAAGTTTTAATTTATCATAAAATCCCCGCATTAATGCAGAAAGAGGCCATTTGCCCCATTGGGTCTGCACCGACAAGAATCCCACCCAGGCTTTATCCCCTTAGCCCTATGGATTTACCCTGCTAATCCCCCTGACATTAAAGGGACAATTTAGCATGGCCAATCAACCTAGCCTGCACATCTTTGGACTGTGGGAGGAAATCGGAGCACCCGGAGGAAACCCACACAGACACGGGGAGAACGTGCAGACTCTATCAGATCCTTGCGTCTCCTTATGTGGCTTGGTGTCAAAGTTTGGCTAATAATGCAAAGGGCAGCCCAGGACATTTTGACTACTGCTATGTGATTTCTCATCAAATGCAGGTTCTTGTCTTTACTACATAAGTGGCCTGTGTAAATGATAAAGAAGATGAAGGATTTGCTCCTGGAGTGTGCCAGTTATACCTGTGCCAGCAAGGAGGGAGAACCTAGTAGAACATATTTAGTAGCTGCATTGAGCCAAATTGATGAGCACTTGGAACGTCATTGCATACAGGGCTACGGACCAAGTGCTGGAAAATGGGATTAGAATAGATAGGTTCTTGATGGCCCAAGGTACTTTCTTTGTGCTGTAAAGCTCTATGACTCTAAACACATTAAAGTGAAATGTTTTTCTTTATTTCAAAGGGAATGGAGTATAAAAATAGGGAATCAGAATCCCAAGCAGAAGGAAGCCATTCGGCCATATCGAGCCTGCACCGACAACAATCCTACCCACGCCCTATGCCCGTAACCCCACGTATTTACTCTTCTAATCCCCCTGACATCCCCTTAACACTAAGGAGCAATTTAGCATAGCTAATCAACCTAACCCGCATATTTTTGGACTGTGGGAGGAAACCGGAGCACCTGGAGGAAACCCACACAGACACGGGGAGAATGTGTAAACTCCACACAGACAGTCACCCCAAGCTGAGAATCGAACACGGGTCCTTGGCACTGTGAGGCAGCAGTGTTAACCACCGTGCCGCCCAAAAGTCTTGCTAAAACTATACAAGGCACTAGTTAGACCATACCAGGAATTCTGCAAACAATTTTGGTCCCCTTACCTAAGGAAAATTATTCTGGCATTGGAGGCAGTCCAGAGAAAGTTCACTAGGTTGATCCTGATATGGAGGGATTTTCTCATGAGAAGAGGTTAAGTAGATTGGGCTTGTACTCATTGGAGTTTAGAAGAATGAGAAGTGACCTTAATGAGACGTATAGGGTTCTCAGGGCTTTGACAGGGTAGATGTTTTGAGGTTGTTTCCCCTTGTGGGAGAGTCTGGGACCAGAGGACATAATCTCAGAATAAGGGGTTGCCCATTTAAGACAGAGACGAGGAAGAATTTCTTCTCTGAGGGTGGTGTGTCTGTGGGATTCATTACTGCAGAGGACTATTATGGCTGGGTTATTAAGAATGTTCAAAGCTGAGATAGACAGATTTTTAATCCATAAGGGAATCAAAGGTTATGGGGATAAGGTGGGAAAGTGGAGTTGAGGATTATTACATCAGATCAATCATGATCTCATGGAATGGCAGAGCAGACTCGATGGGCCGATTGGCATATTTCCCTTATACCTTTTGTCTGATGGTTCCCTTATCCAGATTGTTAGAATTCAGGGACAAGGATCTAATTCGGTAAGATTCAAGATTGCTCAGAATTCTCTGCACCTGTATCCCTATTTTCTGATCTTTAAAATGGTTCATCCAATACACCCAGAAGTTACACTTCATTGCAAATACAAGATTGTCACAAAATAATGGTAACTTCGAACTTCAGCTTGAAACAGACGTGCACCTTCCCAATCTGCCACATTCTCTGATCAAACAACGATTAATCTAATTGTTCCCCGCCTGTTTGCTTCACAATTAAACATTGCAGTGTAAAGACCCGCAGTTCCAACTGAATGATACATGTATTACACTGGTGTCCTTACAGCATTATGAGAGATTTGACACTGTATAAACCACACACCTGTCGCACTTCGCAATTCAACAGAAAAACATTTTTTTTTGTAAGCACGAAAGCAATGCCACTCCGTTCCTGTTGGCTTTTCCAAGCTTCAACTCTTCTCCCTAATTTGGAGCTGGAACGTAATTTCCAAGTTATCAGAAGTTCCTTCACCAATTGCCCTTTAATTCACTTCAGCATCTGTCTGTTTAAACTGCTTCATAACAGAAGGTACCTGTTTAGGAGTCACAAAGAGACAAGACTTGTCTTAGCAGCTACAGCCCATAACTGTGCTCCAGCCCAACTGTGAACAATGCCATGTAAGATCCACTCAGATACATTTTAAACAGCCCCCTTTACAAGTTCACTGCCAACACATACTCTTTTTGTAAAAGTGATGATACGGTAATACGAGAGACTCTGGTTATGTGATGAACTACATCAGAACAGTGTCCACGCTTCAAAAGTCCTTAATTTGCTGTACAGCGCTGTGATGTCCAGTTCTCATCAAAGGCAAGATTTTCAGTCATAGAATCAATCATAGAATCCCTACAGTGCAGAAGGAGGCCTTTCGGCCCATTGAGCCTGCACCGATCACAATCCCACCCAGGCCCTATTCCTGTAACTCCACGTATTTACCCTGCTAATCCCCCGCTACTAGGGTCAATTTAGCATAGCCAATCAACCTAACCCACACATCTTTGGACTGTGGGAGGAAACCGGAGCACCCGGTTCCCTGGCGCTGTGAGACAGCAGTGCTAATCACTGCACCACCATGCCGCCCCATTTAAGGGGCTGCATCAACAACAATCCCACCCAGGCCCTAACCCCAAAGCTCCACGTATTTACCCTGCTAGTCCCCCTGACACAAAGGGGCAATTTAGCATGGCCAATCCACCTAACCCACACATCTTTGAATTCTGGAAGGAAACTGGAGCCCCTGGAGGAAACCCACACAGACACGGGGAGAACATGCAGACTCCACACAGACAGTGACCCAATGCCGTAATTGAACCCAGGTCCCTGGTGCTGTGAGGCAGCAGTGCTAACCACCGTGCCGCCCTTTTTCTTTTAGTTTTCAATAACTGACAATCCCTGCATGACGTAAATTATAGCCCAGAAAATCCTGACTGCCCACTGCACTGAATTATAGAGTCATAGACGTTTACAGCATGGAAACAGGCCCTTCGGCCCAACTTGTCCATGCTGCCTTTTTTTTAACCACTAAGCTAGTCCCAATTGCCCGCATTTGACCCATATCCCTCTATACCCACCTTACCCATGTAACTGAATAAATGCTTTTAAAAAGACAAAATTCTACTCGCCTCTACTACTGTCTCTGGCAGCTTGTTCCAGATACTCGCCACCCTCTGTGTGAAAAAATTGCTCCTCTGGACCCTTTTGTATCTCTCCCTTCTCAGAATTGCAACTGGTGGAATCATACCTGCTGCTTAGTCAGTCCCTGCATCAGCAAGTGAAGTACTTACTGAGATATATTGTCCCCCTCCCCAAGTTTTGCTAGTGGGGAGAAAGTGTGACAGCACCTTGCACTCCTGATCTGGCCAGCTTCTAGACAGCACAGTGGCCTAGTGGTTAGCACCGTTGCCTCACAGCGCCAGGGACCCGGGTTCGATTCCTGGCTTGGGTCACTGTCTGTGTGGAGTTTGTATGTTCTCCTCTGCATGGGTTTCCTCCGGGTGCTCCGGTTTCCTCCCACAGTCCAAAGATGTGCAGGTTAGGTGGGTTGGCCATGCTAAATTGCCCCTTAATGTCACAGAGATTAGCAGGGTAAATATGTGAGGTTATAGGGATAGGACCTGGATGAGATCGTTGTCAGTGCAGGCTCGATGGGCCAAATGGCCCCCTTCTGCACTGTAGGGATTCTATGACTTTGATTTTTGTGAGACTAGCTTCTCAAGGACTCCTGGTTCACTGCCCCCTCAAAGGTGTCATGAACCATAGTCTGGATGAGGGAATCTTTTTATAACTGCGGAAAATCTTACCCATGCCCCTTCTGTCAATTCGTACACCTCACCCACCCACAATATCCCTCCCATGACAACTCATGCCTTCACCCATCTAAACAATGGCCCTTAAACCCCCCATGCCAAATAATGCCCTCCACACACCCCCAATGACCCCTCAAAGGTTGGGATTTTCTGGTCCTGCCGTCATTGTGGGCGGGAACAGAAGATTTGAGGAGAGCCAATGGTCTATTGGTATTATTGCTGGACTACTAGTCCAGAAACTCAGCTAATGTTGTGGGGACCCGGGATTGAATCCTGCCATGGTTCGATGGTAGAAATTTAATTTTTTTTAAAATCTGGAATTAAGAATCTACTGATGACCGTGAAGCCATTGTTGATTGTTGGAAAAACCCATCTGGTTCACTAATGCCCTTTAGGAAAGGAAATCTGTCATTCTTACCTGGTCTGGCCTGCATGTGACTCCAGAGCCACAGCAATGTGGTTGATTCTCAGCTGTCCTCCAAGGGCAACACATTGATGGGCAATAAGTGTTAGCCAGCCAGCGACACCCATGTCCCACGAATGAATGAAAACAAAATTTGGAGAGCCAGCCAAAAGCCCATTGGCCATTTTGCATAATCTAAGATTCCCAAATAGGAGTGAATAACATGCATTTTGATAGTGCTTTTTGTGACCTTAGGACACTCAAAGTGCTTCACGGTCAATGAAATCATTAAGAAGTGCAGTCGCTATTATAATGAGGCAAATTAATTCAGGGAGTTCTAGGAAAGGGAGGTCTTGTGGCTCAGTTGTACTGTGCCTACCTCTGGGCCAGAAACTCTGGGTTCAAGTCTCGTTTCAGGACTTGATGGCCATGGAAGGTCTGTTCATATAATGTGACCAAACAAATTGATGATCAGTCTGTAAATCCTTCCAAAATGGCAGGAGAGTTTCCCGGTCGGCCATACTGCAGAAGGCAATGACAAACCACTGCAGTACTTTGCCAAATCTCATCGTGGACCAATCCAATGGAAGTCCATGGTTGTCCATGTTCTCTTAGGACATGGTACCAGGAAGAGGAATAGGGAGATAATCTGGACAGCAGGGTTTTGAAGAAGGCTATGAATTACTTTTTTAAGCTTGTTCCCAAATTGCCATTGTTACTAAAGGGTTGACTGATTCTATACAGTGTGTATACTGGGAGAATGGGCTACGAGTCGACATGGAGGGTATGAGGGACCATTGGGGATGAGTGGAGGAGCATGACTGGGATATGGGAGTGTGTGGAGGGGCGAGTGATGGAAGGACTAATGTTGAATGAAATGTGGTCATGGGCCATGGTCCCAGAGAACCTTTTTAACCAGCCTGCCTCAGCACTCGACAGTCACTGTGGCCACCTCCGAACTGCTTCTGGGGATGGCAGGACCGACTCCTGAACGCACACACATAGACACGCACACACACACACACACACATAGACACACACACACACACAGCCCTGGAAGGTTAATGGTTCCTTTCGAGACACTTTCTCCCTTGGTGGCCCGCGGAGCTGGGAAATTTGCTGACTCCCTCTACCTGTCTCTCAAATGAAAATACATCCACTTGTTACATTAAAGGCACTATATAAATGCAGGTTGTTGTTACAAGCATGGAAGGAATGCCTATGACATTGATGGTACTTACTTAGCGTCCTCGCATTGGGAAGCAGCTAGGAACAGCAGCATCCTTCAGCTGCACTTGAGGTCCAAGACAAAAAGAAATCATTCTTTGGGCTGTTCTAATTGCAGTCAATCAGCCTAAGATTGATGGCCCTCAGGATACGATGGTGTGGGCTCCAGAATAGGTGGAACAGACAAGTATTCTGGTTAGCGTGTCAGCCCATCTCTCCTGCTGCCTCTTACAGCGATATCAGGGCCAGGGGAAGGAAACAGCCACCCAGCTCCAAAGGCCCTGTCACTATCTTTCATTGCAGCTGCAAAAGGCTTAGTGACCCAGTAGAACTGGATCCCTGATCAAATCCCTTCTGCCAAACGGGACTCTGTGAATATTCACTCACTTTGTGCGCTTGGATTTCCTGCATTACAACCATCGCAGCATTTCAAAAGTGCTTTAAAGCATTTGGAAATGTTAAGTGGTAGTGAAGAGTGTGATACAAATGCAAGTTTTCCTTCCTTGCCCCTGTTCTTACAATTGTCATCGGAACGATTGTCTATTTTGGGGTTCTTCATCGGAACAATTGTCTTGTTTCCCTGAGTTGGAATTCGGACGAACTATGATGGCGTGTGCTTTTGTCCAGTATCACTTTCTGCAGCCTCTCATCCTTCGCAGCAAACACCTCCTCCTACCCACTGCCACGTTGAGAGATCCCTATCCTCGTAGATTCCCTACAGTGCAGAAGGAGGCACCAACAACAATCCCACCCGAGGCCCCATCCCCAAAACCCCACATATTTACCCTGCTAATCCCTATAAGCCTTGGGACCCTAAGGGTCAATTTAACATGGCCAATCAACCTAACCTGCACATCTTTGGACTGTGGGAGGAAACCGGAGCACCCGGAGGAAACCCACGCAGACACGGGGAGAACGTGCAAACTCCGCATAGACAGTGACCCAAGACGGGAATCGAACCCGGATCCCTTGAGCTGTGAGGCAGCAGTGCTAACCACTGTGCCACCCTGCCGCCCTTCAGATTGGTGAATTTAATCAGCGAGTTGGACACAACTGTTTTCCAAATTCATGCTTTTTCATCTCATTGTAAATATCGTTAACAGCTGTCATTAGTGTTTTCTCACCATTTCTCTGCATCTCCAGCTTTCTTCCCTCTTAAGTGCTTTGTTGTTATGGGAACCCAAGCAGGTTCTTTTTTTTTATATGGAACAGGATGATTGGCCCTAAGGTCTTTTACTAGAATGACTTAATTTAAAACCAGTATGGGGTTGATTCATTTAAGTCAATTTATATGCAATAGGGAGAACAAAAATATCAATAATAAATCAACTGCCAAGTTCCAGAACTCTAGTATTTTAATTCTCATTGATGGAATAAAATTTAATAATTAACCATAAAAGTTAATGATTGTAGAATTCATTATCTTCTAGGCTGCAGTCTGTGGCAGCGCTGGGTTAGTTATGCTGTGTAAAGTCTCATACTTCCTCTCTACGATAGTAAGAGGTAATTACGTCTGCAAGCTGTCAGACCTGGCTGATTTGCCGCAATTTTCTCTCTCGCACGCAGGCAGGTGACTTGGTGAGGTACAAGTTGGTGCTTATTGCGCCTGTTTTATGGGCATTCAACAAGACCTGACTTTGGGGACCAGGTGTGCACTCCTTTACAGGGCCTAGGGCCTGACCTGTTGCAGCCTCGGGCATCTTCTGCCAACAGATAAAGGTTGCTGTGGAGCCTGGAAATGCAGGAGTGTTCGGCTAGCGCCACCGTATTCACCAGCCGTGACGGGATTCGAACCCGGGTTCCCAGAACATGAGCTGAGTTTCTGGATTAATCCTCCAGATTCTGGGACTTGCCTCCTCGTCACCACAGCCGGTGTGGCCAATGATTCAACATTCATACAAAGTGCTAAGAGCTGCACGTGGGGATGCATGGTGGCACAGTGGTTAGCACTGCTGCCTCACAGCGCCAAGGACCCGGGTTCAGCATCGGGTGACTGTGTGGAGTTTGCACATTCTCCCAATGTCTGCGTGATTCCTCTGGGTGCTCCGGTTTTCTCCCACAGTCCAAAGCTGTGCAGATTAGGTTGATTGACTACATTGCCCCGAGTGTCAGGGGGATTAGCGGGGTAAATGTGTGGGCTAACAGGAATAGGACCTGGGTGGGATTGTGGTAGGTACAATGGGGTGTATTTTCTCCTTCTGTACTGTAGGGATTGTATGTAGAAATGTGATAAGGGGACTGGCAGCTCACCCCCAAGCTAAGCAAATCAGCGCAACTTCAGACAGGAGGGGCAGAAATGGGCCATTATTAATTTCCACTCCAGTGCAATTTATCTTTCTCCAAGTGCAAACGGAGAGTGCATTTCTCTTTCATGTTATTGGTCAGTTAGTCTGTATCCTTTCTCACGAGTTTCCCACGCACGTAGGCGCCCCCAGCCAGACTCATGTATCCACCACGACCAGGACTAAATGCTTTCCTGATTTGATATTTGATTTGATTTATTATTGTCACATGTATTGGGATACAGTAAAAAGTATTCTTTCCTGTGCTCTGTACAGACAAAGCATACCGTTCATAGAGTACACAGGGGAGAAGGAAAGGAGAGAATGCAGAATATAGTGTTACAGTCACAGTGAGGGTGTAGAGAAAGATCAGCTTCATATATGGTAGGTCCATTCAAAAGTCTGATGGCAGCAGGGAAGAAGCTGTTCTTGAATTTGTTCTTGAGACTTTCTTGGTTTCTTTGTAGAGATGAGGTGTTAGAATTTTCCTGGGGCCTTTCTTGCATACTAATGCTTTTTTTGTACATGTAACATATTCTTTTAACACCACCAACAACCCCCCTCCCCCCATGGACTCCGCCCCCCCAACCTCACTTCCTGGATTGCGCGTTGATGGAGTCAAACTGCGTCAGTACGGCTTGACTCAGGGGACAACTTACTTCAATATCTTGGTCACTGACCTCATGACATTTGGCGGATGGTCCTGGGGCCCTTTGGTATTTAGACTGGCCGTGTTATAGGGCAGATTGGTGCGCCACTCTGGTACCAGAGACTGACGCCCCCCCCCTCCTCCAACCCCATTGAATTCCTTCTAGTGAATCCAACGTGCATTTACAAAGCAGCTTTAAATTCGTTGGGCTGACTCTTTGCAAGTACGAATTTGACAAGAAATCTAAATGGCGTTAACTCTGAACCTGGGCATTTTTGTTTGTGACAGTTCTGTAGAAATATCTGCTGGGAATTTTCATGATTTGTTAACTTTCACTGCTAAAGGACATGAAAACCAAAGCCTGAACAAAAGACGGACAAATTAATGAAGAAGACAGTTTATCTCCTGGCAGATTTTAAATTATTACTGCCCTTTAAAACAAGTGCACAAAATGATGTACCCACAGTTGGTAGTTTCAAATGATCACCCGCTGTGAAGGATAATAAAGATCCATAATTGAATTCTCAAATGAATTTATATTTTGTAGAAACATTGTGGAATACTTGTTGTTTAATGAATGTCATCCAAAAATGAGAAGATTTTTAGCCTGTTAAATTTGTTTAATAGGCCATTGAAAAATAGCATATCTTCATCATACCTGCTTCCTGGTGTTTAAAGCATTATAGAATGATTCATTAAAGATGAGTACAAATGGTATGTGACAATGGTGAATCGTAGTAATTCAGTCATATCCTTCATTATATGTAATAGCTGTGTGGTAATGGTAATACGCACAAGCAATTTTAGCGTCTTTTTCTATCTGTGCTCCGTGACATTTAGAGTCACAGCCATAGACTCGTACAGTGCAGAAAAAGAGTCCAAAGATGTGTGGGTTAGGTTGATTGGCCATGCTAAATTGGCCCTAGTGTCAGGGGGATGAGCAGGGTAAATATGTGGGGTTACGGGAATAGGGCCTGGGTGGGATTGTGGTGGGCGCAGACTCGATGGGCCGAATGGCCTCCTTCTGCACTGTAGGGATTCTATGATTCTATGAAAAGGCCCTTCGGCCCATTGGTTTTGTATTGAGAATAACTACCACAAAAGGCAGTAATTTGCTTTTGTTCTTTAAAGATTGTAAGGTTTCCGGACTCCACTACCTTCCCAGGCAGATTCCAGATTCCCACGACCCTCTGAGTGTATCCTTGAATGTTATGATATTTCAAGGGCTCACCCAAATATTTTTTAAAGGTGAAACGCTGGAAAATCTCAGCAGGTCTGGCAGCATCTGTAAGGAGAGAAAAGAGCTGACGTTTCAAGTCCAGGTGACCCTTTGTCAAAGCTCTTGACAAAGCTCTTTGAGCTTTGACAAAGGGTCACCTGGACTCGAAACGTCAGCTCTTTTCTCTCCTTACAGATGCTGCCAGACCTGCTGAGATTTTCCAGCGTTTTCTCTTTTGGTTTCAGATTCCAGCATCCGCAGCAATTTGCTTTTATTTTTTAAAGGTTGTAAGGTTTCCGGACTCCGCTACCTTCTCAGGCTGATTCCAGATTCCCACGACCCTCTGAGTGAATTGTTTTTGCTCAAGTTCCCTCTGAATCTCCTGCTCCTTACCCTAAAACTATGTCCCCTTGTGATTGACCCCTCAACCAAGGGGGAACAGCTGCTCCCTACACCCACCCCCCCCCCCCCCCCCCCCCCCCTGTCCATACCGCTCAGAGAATGAGATTTCACCTTTTGGACATATTTCAAAGCTTTTCCCTGACACTTTTCCTGCCATTTGATTTGCAGTCCCGATGTCGTGTCCGCTACACTTCGCTGCCAACCTTTCCTGGCTTTTCCCAGAGTTGGATAATCTGTCCCATCGGGTCGAGGCAGCTGCCCAGGCTGGATTCAAAGCAGTGGAGGTGGCATGGCCATACGACACTGAAGCGGCAGAGTTAAAGAAAGCTTTGGAGAAGAATGGAGTGGAGCTTATACTGATTAATACCCCGCCAGGTAAATATATACTGAATTGATATCAGATCCGCAATGCATGTCTGACAAAGCAAATGATTAGGATGGAGAAAGCAGGGAGGATAGGTAATCAACCCTAATGGAACATTTAGATTCAATCACAAATACTCGAGCAGTGAATCTACAAACATTATGTCCAATTAGCCCATCGGTTTTGGAAGCATCATCAAGAATCAATTTTTATTGAATTAAAGTCAATTGTCTTTTTTGTATCTCAGACAGTGTTTAGCACGGCTGCCTCACAGCGTCAGGGACCCAGGTTCAAGACCAACCTTGGGTAATTATCTGTGTGGAGTTTGCACCTTGTCCCTGTCTAGAACAAAGAGCAATGAAAAGTACAGCACAGGAACAGGCCCTTCGGCCCTCCAAGCCCGTGCCGATCATAAGAACATAATAAGAAATAGGAGCAGGAGTAGGCCATCTAGCCCCTCAAGCCTGCCCCGCCATTCAATAAGATCATGGCTGTTCTGAAGTGAATCAGTTCCACTTACCCGCCTGCTCCCCATAACCCTTAATTCCCTTACCAATCAGAAATCCATCTATCTGTGACTTAAACATATTTAACGAGGTAGCCTCCACCACTTCAGTGGGCAGAGAATTCCAGAGATTCACCACCCTCTGAGAGAAGAAGTTCCTCCTCAACTCTGTCCTAAACTGACCCCCCCTTTATTTTGAGGCTGTGCCCTCTAGTTCTGATTTCCTTTCTAAGTGGAAAGAATCTCTCCACTTCTATCCTATCCAGCCCCTTCATTATCTTATATGCCCTAATAAGATCACCCCTCAGCCTTCTAAACTCCAACGAGTACAAACCTAATCTGCTCAATCTCTCCTTATAATCTATACCCCTCATCTCTGGTATCAACCTGGTGAACCTTCTCTGCACTCCCTCCAAGGCCAATATATCCTTTCGCAAGTAAGGGGACCAAAACTGCACACAGTATTCCAGCTGCGGCCTCACCAATGCCTTGTACAGATGCAGCAAGACTTCTCTGCTTTTATATTCTATCCCCCTCGCAATAAATGCCAACATCCCATTTGCCTTCTTGATCACCCGTTGTACTTGCAGACTGAGTTTTTATGACTCATGCACAAGGACCCCCAGGTCCCTTTGCACAGTAGCATGTTGTAATTTTTTTCCATTTAAATAATAATCCAATTTGCTATTATTTCTTCCAAAGTGAATAACCTCGCATTTGCCAACGTTATACTCCATCTGCCAGATCCTTGCCCTCCCACTCATCCTATTCAAATTCTCTGCAGACCTTCCGTTTCCTCCACGCAATTCATTTTCCCACTTATCTTCGTGTCATCAGCAAACTTTGTTACCCTACACTCAGTCCCCTCCTCCAGATCATCTATGTAAATAGTAAACAGTTGAGGCCCCAGCACTGATCCCTGCGGCACGCCACTAGTCACCATCTGCCAACCAGAAAAGCACCCATTTATTCCAACTCTCTGCTTCCTGTTGGATAGCCAATCCCCAATCCACGCTAACACCCTACCCCCAACTCCGTGTGCCCCAATCTTCTGCAGCAACCTTTTGTGAGGCACCTTATCGAACGCCTTTTGGAAATCCATGATGCCCTAACTAAACTAAAAAAAAAACCTTCTGCCCTTACTCGGTCAGTACCCTGCTCTTCCTTCCCTATTCATGTACCCATCCAAATGTCTCTTAACTGTTGCTAATATGCCGATTTCCACCACCTCCTCTGGCAGCGCGTTCCAGGTACCCACCACGCGTGGTGTGCATGGGTTTTCTCCGTGTGCTCCAGTTTCCTCCCACAGTCCAAAGATGTGCAGGTTAATGAATTCACCATGCTAAATTGCTCCTCAATGTCCAAAGATGCGTAGATTAGTGGGATTACTACATGGGGCTATGAGGATAGGGCCTGGATAAGATGCTCTGATGGAGATTTAGTGCAGACTCGATGGGCCAAATGGCCTCCTTCTGCACTGTAGGCGTTCTCTGATGCTGCACTCATTGTTTGAGCTTTTACTGTCCAAGATCTGAGAGTGTTGGGCCTGCACAGTTCAGGATGATCAGGAGACTGGGGTCCACAGGACAGGCCAACCTCTCTATCACCTCATCAGATTCACCTCTAAGGTGTTGCCATGACACCCAGCTGATGCTCTCTCTGGATATTCCCACTGTCCTTCAGTCATGCAGCTCACTCGAATTCCTCTTGGATTTTTCTGTGTTGGCTTTTCTCATTTACAGGAAACAAAGCAAAAGGAGAGCTTGGACTTGGAGCACTGCCAATGCAACAGACAGAATTCCAAACAGGGCTGGATCTAACAGTGAAATATGCTAAAACTGTGGGGTGCAAACAGTAAGTGTCATCCAGGTGCTCTTTTAACAGATATTTTGACAATGGGTGTGTACAGAAGTGGTAACCTCCGTATGGCTTTGTGTAGACCTAGAGCAGGGAGGACAAAGAGCAAGACCGAGAGAGAGTGAGAGACAGAGATTAGGACAGAGTCAGGGTGAGAGGGGAGAAACTCAGATGAGGGCCAGGGAGACAGAGAGAGACTGGAGCAGGAAAAAGAGGGAGAGTGGCACAGTGGTTAGCACTACTGCCTCACAGCACCAGGGACCCGGGTTCAATTCCAGCCTTGGATGACTGTGTGGAGTTTGTACATTCTCCCCGTGTCTGCGTGGGCTTCCTCCGGGTGCTCTGGTTTCCTTCCACACTCCAAAGATGTGTAGGTTAGGTGGATTAACCTCAGTAAATATGTGGGGTTATGGGGATAAGGTGGGGTAGAGGTGGGAGGAATGCTTTTTTGGAGAGTTGGTGTCGACTCGAAGGCCATTCTGCCCACCTTCTGTACTATAGAGATTCCATGGTTCTAGGGTAAGGCTGGGGGGAGCGAAGGAGAGTGTCAGAGTGCAGACTCAGTAACAACACTCCATGTTCATTTTAAGATCTGGAAATAACCAGAGATCATCAATCAGAAAAGCGAGAATGACGAGATTGCATCGTCACAAAAACGCATCAGCTTCCTTAAAGAAGGAAAGTTGCCACCCTTCCCCAGAATGGGATTTTATGGCCTCACTCGTCCCGAAACTATAAAATCCCGCCCAAGGCCAACGGACCTTTCCATGGTCCGCCCCTTGGCCGCTCCGATTCCCGTGGTGGGCGGGGCGGTAAAATTCTGGCTTATATGCGTGATTCCTCGGTTGACTCTGAACTCCCCCCGTGAAAGTGGACTAACAATTAACCGGTCAGTTGTATCAAACCAGGGCAACTAGGGATAGGCAGTGAACACCAGCCATGCCAGCAACTTCCACATCCCCAGAATGAATTTGAAGAGTTATTGCGGTGTGCAAGGTAAAGTTTGGAAGCGATGATGTGTAACCTCAGTGAGAGTATTTTCTTTAAGAAGCAGTGAAATTCTTTCCGCTTAAGGATCCATTTGATGGCAGGACGTGTTCCAGAGGGCCTAGACAGAACATCTGTTGCCAAGGCGATGGAGGCCACATTTATAGAAAATCTGAAGTATGCCGCAGACATCCTCTTGAAGGTAGCAATCTAACCGAACAGTAGAAAGTCAGAAAGTAATGATTCATGTGGTGCGTGGTGATATCTGTTGTGCAGAGTGACTATTAATGGGCCCTCCTCCTCCCTCCTGTTCACAATAAATCTGTGTTGAAAGAGGGCCTTTAATCCAAACCATCTCCCAGCCTCTGCAGTTCACTGCATTAAGTTCAAATTTAAGAACCAGTCCTTGTCGGATTGTTCCCGTGTCGTTAACGGTAAAAACAGTTGGCTTTGGGTTGTTACTGTAGCCGGTGAGATTAGACACTCATAAGTCTTAGCCGCTATTGAAATGAAGGCAGTAAATGCTGGAAATACTCAGCAGACCAGGCAGCATCTTTGGAGACAGAAATACTGGGAACAGGTTCTGTGCTATCCGTGGACATAGTAGTGGGGTGGCACGGTAGCACAGTGGTTAGCACTGCTGCTTCACAGCTCCAGGGTCCCGGGTTCGATTCCCGGCTCGGGTCACTGTCTGTGTGGAGTTTGCACATTCTCCTCGTGTCTGCGTGGGTTTCCTCCGGGTGCTCCGGTTTCCTCCCACAGTCCAAAGATGTGTGGGTTAGGTTGATTGGCCAGGTTAAAAATTGTCCCTGAGATGTGTAGTTAGAGGGATTAGCGGGTAAATATGTGGGGGTAGGGCCTGGGTGGGATTGTGGTCGGTGCAGACTCGATGGGCCGAATGGCCTCCTTCTGCACTGCAGGGTTACTATGTTTCTATTGACTGCAGGTTATGGCCCTCAGCACAACTGATGTGGGCAGTTAGTGAGATTCAACATTAGTAATAGCATTTGGCACCATTTAGCTGGCTGAAAATGTTGAGCTTTCAACACGATTTTGCTATTCTTCTCTCCGCTGTTGTATTTGGGGCGGACAGCCTTTCCCCCCTACCTGCCCCAATGCCCTTTCACCGTGGCTGTACAGCACTGACCTCTTGATGGAATGGAGGAGGGCTGGTTGGTACTGTATTCTCTCAACCTCTGGGCGACATGGTGGCACAGTGGTTAGCACTGCTGCCTCACAGCGCCAGGGACCCGGGTTCGATTCCCGGCTTGGGTCGCTGTCTGTGTGGAGTTTGCACATTCTCCTCATGTCTGTGTGGGTTTCCTCCGGGTGCTCCGGTTTCCTCCCACAGTCCAAAGATGTGCAGGTCAGGTGGATTGGCCATGCTAAAATTGCCCTTTAGTGTCAGGGGAACTAGCAAGGTAAATATGTGGGGCTATGGGGATAGGGGCTGGGAGGGATTGAGGTCGGTGCAAACTCGATGGGCTGAATGGCCTCCTTCTGCACTGTAGGATTCTATGATTCTAAATGAGCAAATTTATTTTGTTTTAATTCATTCCTGAGCCTAAGTACCTGAATGTAACTCTAAATGTATTCCTTTTATCCAGGAAGGGCTGCTGGGGTTGATTGAACCTATTAACACTCGAATCACAGATCCCCGGTACTTCCTGAATACACCGCACCAAGGTAAGTATATATCTATGAGTAGACATCTCCATTAGGAGTCTGTAAAACACCCCAGGAAGTCCAATTAACTGAAAGTTTTAAGTTTATTTATTAGTGTCACAAGTAGGCTTACATTAACACTGCAATGAAGTTACTGTGAAAATTCCCTAGCCGCCACACTCTGGCACCTGTTCGGGTACACTGAGGGAGAATTTAGCATGGCCAATGCACCTAACCAGCACGTCTTTCAGACCGTGGGAGGAAACCGGAGCACCCGGAGGAAACCCATGCAGACACGGGGAGAATGTGCAAACTCCACACAGACAGTGACCTAAGCCGGAAATCGAACCGGGTTCCTGGTGCTGTGAGGCAGCAGTGCTAACCACTGTGCCACCGTGCTGGCTGGAGACTCGATAAAAGAGAATACAGGGTTTAAAATAACTGGCGAAAGAACCAGAGAGGAGCGAGGGGACGAGACTATTGGACGTGAAGAGTTGCTATAATTCGGAATGGGTGGTGAAAGTGGATTCGACTTCCAAACTGGAATCGGACTTAAACTTTTAAAAGAGTAGGAAAAGTGAAAAGCCAGAGGACTCGAATTAATCAAATTTTCCAAAGAGCTGGCTCAGGTATGATGGGCCAAATGAGCACCATCTGTGATGTATGATTCTGCGATTACTTATTTTGCTAAAATAAACACCTGTCTTGGAGATTATATTAATTGCTGTTTTCAATCACTCATGGTGTACATGCTGGCTTGCCTGTCTCCAGACTAAGGTTCAAAATATATACCCAACAGGGTACGCACAACCTGTCTGACACACAAAATGCTGCAGTCTTCTGCTACACGAGGTCCCAGTAGAATAAAATCACTATCTTATCCCAGCCTTCAAAGGTCGTAATGTGGTTTAAAATGGTTTAATCTGCTGGTGAACAGCTGCTTTTTTTCCTCTCCCTTGCATCCACCGCATGCGGGTTAATAAAAGGATGTGCTGTTTCATTTCAGCTGCGAGGATTCTACAGCAAGTGGATAGGCCTAACCTGAAACTCCAGCTGGTGAGTGTTACTGTAAATGGAAAATAATTCCCCGACTTCCCGAGCTGCCAACGATTTGGGGTTATGCAAGAATAATGGAGAACAGCTTTGACTGGGAGGAGGAAAGGGAAGAGGGAGCATGATGAATCAGTGATCAAGTCTCTTTGATGAGGGACAGCAGCCGGCATATTTGTGTTCACTCTGAGTGTTAATATCAAACCCGTGTCCAATTGCTGCTGTGTAATGGAGGCAGAAAGTATTTCTCAGCCACCCACCTCAGACACGTTGCTAGTGACCTTGTGGCTATCACACCAGAAATCTTAACCCTTCAGTGAGTGCATCACCCTGACTGAAGCTGTCAGGATCTGCGCTGGCCGTCACACTATCTCAGTTAATTTCTATATTAATATGAATTCTGCTTGAGGTGTCATGAATAACTCATAAAAGTGGGTGGAAGTGATCGCACTGGGACTAATTGGCAATATTGATGGATTCGTTATTGTAATTATCAATGGAGGCTTCCACCTAATTGCTCCAGTCACACTCTGTAAAACGAGATTTACTCTGAAAACTGTACATTAGACGTTTCAGTTGGCAGTGAGTAAGTTAATGCCCCGTTGTGGTGTACAGAGCATTTTCATGCCGATATATAAGGCGGGAATTTCCAGCTTTGCTCTCCCCGAAACCGGAAAATCCTGCCCGAGGTCAACGGACCTTTCCAAGTTTCGCCCCTCGCCCGATTCCCGTGCCGGGCGTGACGGTAAAATTCGCCCCATTAAACATTTGTGTGCTGTCAGCGCCAGCAGTAATTTCTACACCTACAGGGCAACATTTACCAAACCTCATGCCCCTGGCCAGCCTCACAAACAGCAAGGATCTTATCAGTGGTTCACGACCTGCAATGTTGCATGCCAGGACACTTGTGGGCAGCTCGCCAATGATTTTCTGGTCTTCTGTTGCACGTGAGGCATCCCTGGTGTCATGAAACGTTGAAAAATTCCTCTCTTAATCTTTACCAGTGGACCTTTCTCAGTGAAATTTGCTTTGGTTTGCATTGCCTCACTGTTTGGGTAAGGCCAGAAAAGTCACTAATCAATCCAATAAGGCATTCAGGAAGAACGTCTTCATAGAATCCCTACAATGCAGAAGGAGGCCATTCAGCCCATTGAGCCTGCACCGACCACAATCCCACCCAGGCCCTATTCCCGTAACCCCATCTATTTACCCTGCAAATCTCCCTGACACTAAGGGTCAATTTAGCATGGCCAGTCAACCTAACCCACACATCTTTGGACTGTGGGAGGAAACCGGAGCACCCGGAGGAAACTCACACAGACACGGGGAGAATGTGCAAACTCCACACAGAGGGGGACCCGAGGCCAGAATTGAACCTGGGTTCCCGCCCCTGTCTTTACACAGAGTGCTTAGAATGCAGAACCTGTTACCATATGGAATAGTTGAAGCGAGGAGCAAAGATGCATTTTAAATGGAAACTAGATAAATATATGAGGGAGAAGGGAATAGAAGGAGGTGTCGAGATGAAATAAGGTGGGAGGAGGCTTGAGTGAAGCTAAGCACCTTTGTATAGACCTGCTGTTCCTGTTTCTCTACTGTAATGGGAGATTAAATGACAAAAGGAAATGATGTTGCGAGGGGATGGTAACAGGAGTAAAGAAACAGAAGGTGGGTCTGGCGGAGGTGTAAATGGAAATAGTAGAATCATTGGCAACTGTTGCTGCTTGAAAACATGGAATGGTGGTTATGATCTGAAATAGTCAAACTCAATGTTGAGTCCAGAATCTTGTAAAGAGCCTGATCAAAAAACAATTCTATAAACCTTACCCTTTGACTAAGTATGGGATGTGATTCTCAGTCTCATTCTGCTTTTGTATCATGGCCAGACATAATTTTTGGGCAAGATTGCTCTGTGTATTTGATGCCTCGTACTGAGGTACTGTGCAGTAGTTTTCTGTGTAGAGACTGTTTTAATGTGGCTGCATTAACTGCATTGTGTTTGGATGCAGGACTTGTTTCACTGCCAGATAATGGATGGGAATCTCACTCAGAACATCACCAACTACTTCCCTCTAATAGGCAAGTGCCTCCTTTCTTTATACATATATGTGTTTTACAGTGATTGTACCCACTGGTCTCCCCCAAATGCTGGAAACGTCATTGTGCGCAGTGTTAGTTCATTTTCCAGCAGGTTTGGAGGATCAGCATGTATGTACAGACACGGATAGCAATGTACCTGTGTGTTGTGCTACTCCAGGAGTGGGTGCCAGTTGTCTTCTGTGTCGTAGAGATGACATTCAGAAAACCGAAACTGATAATAAATAAATCAAAACATAAAGCGTTGGAAATACTCAGCAAGTCAGGCAGCATCTGCAGAGTGAAGTAAAATGAACATTTCACCAAAATTTAGCTCTTTGGCGACTTGACAGATTTGTAGCGAGGTCCAGAGGCAAGGAGAAGGGAAGGGGAGTAAAAAATCAAAAGGGAAGGTCTCTGTTAGGGTGGGAGATTAAATGACAAAAGGAAATGATGTTGCGAGGGGATGGTAACAGGAGTAAAGAAACAGAAGGTGGGTCTGGCAGAGGTGTAAATGGAAATAGTAGAATCATTGGCAACTGTTGCTGCTTGAAAACATGGAATGGTGGTTATGATCTGAAATAGTTAAACTCAATGTTAAGTCCAGAACCTTGTAAAGAGCCTGATCAAAAAACGAGATGCTGTTGCTCCAGCTTCTCATAGAATCTCTACAGTATAGAAGAAGGCAATTTGGTCCATCGAGTCTGTACTGACCACTATCCCACCCAGACCCTATTCCCGTAATCCTCATTCATCCTGCTAATCCCCCTAACACTAAGGGACAATATAGCATGGCCAATCAACCTAATGTGCACATCTTTGGATTGTGGAAGGAAACCGGAGCACCCAGAGGAAACCCACGCAGACACGGGGAGAACGTGCAAACTCCACACAGACAGTGACCCAAGGCTGGAATTGAATCCGGGTCCCTGGCACTGTGAGGCAGCAGTACTAACCACTGTGCCACCGGGCTGCCGTGACGCTGAGCTTCATTGTATCTGTGTAGGAAGCCGAGGAGAGCGAGAGGTCAGAGTGGGAGTGGGAGGAGGTGAAAAAACATCTTTTCTGCTTGTATAGAAAGATGTAGTGGGAAGGGGGGGGAGGGGAAAGGTCAACGATCTGAACTGATAACTGTATTTCTTTATCTGAATAGAGATTGTTAAAATTCTGGAAGGTTTTGATAGAGGTGACACAGACAGAGGGCGGGATTTTACCATCTCGCTCGGGCGAGATCGAAAATTCCCGCCCGAGGTCAGCGGAGATATCTGCTGTCGGACCCTCGCCCGTGCCAATTCCGTGGCCGGCGAGGTGGTAGACTTCTGGCCAGAGTGTTCCTGTCCATGGGATGGAACAAAACTTGAGGCCATGAATGTAAGATGGTCACAGAGGAATCGAACAGGAAATGTAGAAACAAATGGGTTAAAATGTGGAACTTGCTCCCGCAGGGAGTAGTTGAATAGTAGGGAGGCATTTAAGAGGAAGCACGGGAGGGAGCAATGAACAGATGGTCATGCTGATTTGGTTTGTTATTGTCACATGTATTAGTATACAGTGAAAAGTATCGTTTATTGCACGCCATACCGACAAAGCATACCATTTATAGAGACGGAGAGAGTGCAGAATGTAGTGTTACAGTCAGCTGATAAGAGTTAGATAAGAAAAGATGGAAGATGGCTCAAACAGGGCATTAACACCTGCATAGACCAGTTGGGCCGAATGGCCTGTTTTTGTGCTGTGCTGTGTGTTCTGTGTAATTATTTGACTAGGAGAGGTGAGAGAATCATAGAATCCCTACAGTGCAGAAGGAGGCCATTTGGCCCATCGGGTCTACACCAAACACCACCCAGACCCTATTCCCGTAACCCCATGTATTTACCCTGCTAATCCCCCAAACACTAGTGTCAACTTAGCATGGTCAATCAACCTAACCTGCACATCTTTGGACTGTGGGAGGAAACCGGAGCACCCGGAGAAAACCCGCGCAGACACGGGGAGAATGTGCAAACTCCGCACAGACAGTGACCCAAGGCCGGGAATTGAACCTGGGACCCTGGTGCTGTGGGGCAGCAGTGCTAACCGCTGTGCCACCCTGCTGACAAAATGGCCGCCATGGAAGTGCTGAGATAATCTTCACTGTGTGTTATTTGGGTTTTATTATTTGGCACTGGCCTTCAGGAGCTAGGGAGTAAAGTACCCCCCTCCCGGCACGCAAAAGGGTTGCTGCCCGTGAGAGAGAACGCTACATTATAAGAAGCTAATTGGAGTGGTTCAGCAGCCCAGTTTCTGAAATTAGAATTGAAATTAAATTTTAAGGATTGCATTTTCCTTGCGGTTACAAAACACTCCCCCGAGAATTACTAAAGCTGCAAGCTGCATTATTCACTCGACTTGTGTCTCATCGGAAAGGTACAGGATGTAAGAGTCCTTGGGCGCATACAGCAGAGCTGTGCATGGAATGTAGAAGCAGAATTATTCAGTGCTCATTTGTCCAGCACCGAATGACCTGTCCCTGGCTTGAGGTTCAGCCGATGATTGTATTGGGTAGTTTAATTCCCCGATGATTCAATCACACTAAGCAGCGCCCAGAGTGGAATTGTGCAGCGCAGATCAGCAGAAAGGGCATTATATTGCAATAATATTTGAGACTGGCACATCATTAAAGCCTGTTAATTTGCAGAGGACGCTGAAGATTTTTTTTGCCTAGGCTGATGAGATATTATATTGAATGAACCAGCCACCATCAATACACTGCTAAAGCTGTCATTCCCATAAACATAATTAAGAACAGTGTTTTTCATTAAAAAAATATTCAGTTCACCAAGCTCGATGCCATACATGGCTGTCAGTGAATTCCATGCAGAGATCTCCTGTCAGAGATAATTGCACTTTTAATCCCGAGTCCTACTTTGCATATTGTTTGGTTAAGATCCCCGAAGGATATGCTGCATTGCTGCTCTGATGTGTTGTGTTTTCTACCATCAGGTCATGTCCAAATTGCACAAGCTCCTAACCGGAATGAAGCAGATAGTCCCGGAGAGATCAGCTACAGCTACATATTCAGCCTGCTGGAGAAACTGGGATATCAAGGTTACATAGGCTGTGAATACGCTCCAAAAGGTGGGCAGCCCAGAACTTGCATTGGCTTCAGACTTTCCACTATTTAGACACTACTAGCACAGGATTGAAATTGGCAAGTGTACATTACTAATCATAGAGTCATACAGAACAGAATGAGGCCATTTGGCCCATCATGCCACTGCCAGCTCTTCGAATCATAGAATAGAATCATAGAATCCCTACAGTGGAGAAGGAGATCATTCGGCCCATCAAGCCTGCGTCAACAACAATCCCACCCAGGCCCTATCCCCATAACCCAACATATTTACCCCGCTGGTCCCCCAGACACTCAAGGTCAATTTAGCATGGCCAATCCACCTAACCCGCACATCTTTGGACTGTAGGAGGAAACCGGAGCATCCGGAGGAAACTCACGCAGACACGGGGAGAACATGCAAACTCTACACAGACAGTAACCTGAAGCTGGAATTGAACCCGGGTCCCTGGCGCTGTGAGGCAGCAGTGCTAACCACTGTGCCACCATACCGCCCTCTTTGATACAGCTATCCAAATAATCCCAATGCCCATCCCTTGGCCAAAACAGCATAGCATTTTTTGCCTTTTCAAGTATTTATCCAGCTTCCTACTGCCCTAACAGGCAATACATTCCATAGAGACATAGAAACTAGAAGCAGGAGTAGGCCATTCGGCCCTTTGAGTCTGCTCCGCCATTCATTATGATCATGGCTGATCATCAAATTCAATATCCTGAACCCACTTCCTCCCCATATCCATTGATCCCTTTAGGCTCAAGAGCGATATCTAATATCTTCTTGAAATCAGATTTTGGCCTCAACTATTTTCTGTGGCAGTGAATTACATAAAGTTCTCCTCACTTCAGTTCTAAAAGGTTTACCCCTTATCGTCAAACTATGACCCCTAGTTCTGGACTCCCCATCATTGGGAACATTCTTTCTGAATCTACCCTAAATCCATTAGAATTTTATAAGTTTCTATGAGATGCCCTCTCATTCTTCTAAACTCGAATGAATATAATCCCAAACAATTTAGTGTCTCTTCATATAATGGGCGGCACGGTAGCACAGTGGTTAGCACTGCTGCTTCACAGCTCCAGGGTCCCGGGTTCGATTCCCGGCTCGGGTCACTGTCTGTGTGGAGTTTGCACATTCTCCTCGTGTCTGCGTGGGTTTCCTCCGGGTGCTCCGGTCTCCTCCCACAGTCCAAAGATGTGCGGGTTAGGTTGATTGGCCAGGTTAAAAATTGCCCCTTAGAGTCCTGGGATGCGTAGGTTAGAGGGATTAGCGGGTAAATATGTGGGGTGGGATTGTGGTCGGTGCAGACTCGATGGGCCGAATGGCCTCCTTCTGCACTGTAGGGTTTCTATGATTTCTATGATAACAGACCTGCCATCCCAGGAATCAGCCCTAGGAATCTGAAATCCTTCCCCTCACACCATTTTTTTCAGCCACATATTCATCCTATGTATCGTGCTGTTTCTACTCTGACTAGCATGTGGCACAGTAGTAATCCTGAGATCACTACCTTCGAGGTCCTACTTTTCAGCTTGCTTCCTAGCTCCCTATATTCTACTTTTAGGACTTCATCCCTATTTTTTCCTATGTTGTTTGTACCAACATGCACTGTGACCACAGGCTGTTTCCTCTCCCTCTTCAGAATGTTCTGCAGTCGTTTCGAGACATCCTTGACCCTGGCACGAGGGAGGCAACATACCATCCTGGTGACTCTTTTGCCTCCACAGAAACACCTATCCATTCCCCTTACAATTGAATAAATATTGCATTCCCACATTTTATACTCCTCCCCTCTGCAGCAAAACCAACAAATTTGGCTGTTGCTGTTTGCCCCTGAAAGGCCATTCCCCTCAACAGTATCCAAACCGGTATATCTGTTTTGCAGGGGAATGGCCACAGGAGATTCCTGCACTGTCTGCTTAGTCCTTTTGCTCTGCCTGGTGATCACCTATTCCCTTCCTGCCTGCGGAGTCTGAGCCTGTGCTGTGACTACCTCTCTATCCGTGCTATCCACGATGCTCTCTGACTCGCGGATGCTCCACACTGTCTCCAGCCGCCGCTCCAGCTCTGAAACCTGAGCTTCCAGGAGTTGTAGCTGGAGACACTTTCTACACACATGCTGACCCAGGGGACTGGAACTGTCCCCAGCCTGCCACATGGAGCAAGAGGAGCAAACCACGGCTTGGAGCTCAGCAGTCGTGTTTTACCCCTTTAAATTAAACTTTTGAAAGCTGTTTAATTTCAGATTATATCCAATTCTCTAAGCTCCTTTTTTCCTGCTCCTTGTTACTACCGAATATAACCTTTACAAACCATAAACCACAGAAATGACCTCTGAGACTACAAGTGATAAAATGCTTAAATACTTTACCCGACCTTTCTACTTACCAGTCAGCTCTTTTGCTTGTGTCCTCTACTACTGCAGCAGGGTAAGACCACATCTTGCTTTTCATTCAATCCCTACAATGCAGAAGGAGGCTATTTGGCCCATCGAGTCTGCACCGACCACAACCGCACCCAGGCTCTATCCCCATAACCCCATTTACCCCAGCTAGTCCCCCTGACACTAAAGAGCAATGTAGCATAGCCAATCCACCTAACCCACACATCTTTGGACCATGGGAGGAAACCCACGCAGATACGGGGAGAACGCGCAGACTCCACACAGACAGTGACCCGAGCCGGGAATCGAACCCAGAGGTCCCTGGAGCTGTGAGGCAGCAGAGCTAACCACTGTGCCACCGTGCCGCCCCGTTTACCTTGCTTGTCCTCCTCATAGTGTCAGTTAGAGGAAGAGGGAGGGAGGGAAACACTAATGTAGTGTTTCGGGTATAAACGCTCCTTGACATCAGTTCTTCCTCCACCCACTATACAGTCAGGGTGACTGACTGTGGCAACTTCTCCCAGAATGCTCCGGGATCGGATCGGGGGGGCCGGGGGGGTACGTACGGTCTGGGCAGCAGAGGGGGTGGCGGGGGCTAGATGCCCATGTGGGGCTTGGATTGGGTGCAGGCCCCCGCAATTGCCAGGGGCCTGCAGTAGCAGGGGCCTGACAGCTCTCTCTCTGTCTGTCTGTCAGACCCCTTCTGTAAGGCCTGCACATGCGCAGTAGCTCCCTCTTCAGGCTGGCTGATGAATTAAGCCCAGCCCAGTGTCTGCAGCAGCTAGAAACAGTCTACACCATTTTTTCAATGACTAAGTGTATAAAATTGGGTGTGAAAACTTGTTCAGAAAACAGAACAGGAAGTCTCCCATATTCACGCTAGCTGGACACGTGGAATCAATCTCGTAAAATTCCACCCATGGTATTTTCTGAGCCAGTTAATTGCTAGGGATTTTCACAAATTATCTTCTCCCTTATTAATATGTTGTTTCCATTGGATGTGTAAACATACTGTCAAAGTGTCAATATATCCTCTGTTGGATCCTATATGAGAAGCTGTACACTGACTGTACAAACATATATTAGAAGATTAGAAGTGTTTGCTCATGGTAAATTAGAGAACATCCTTTAATTATAAAAACAGAAGCATTTCAGTACATTGACAATGTATTGTTCTGCTGAAGTGGCGCAGTGGTTAACAGTGTTGAATCACAGCAGCAGGGCCCCAGGTTTGATTCCCAGCTTGGGTCACTGTCTGCGGAGTCTGCACGTTCTCCTTGTGTCTGCGTGGGTTTCCTCCGGGTGCTCCGGTTTCCTCCCACAGTCCGAAAGACGTGCTGGTTCGGTGCATTGGCCAGTCTAAATACTCCCTAAGTGTACCTGAACAGGCACTGGAGTGTGGCGACTGGGGGATTTTCACAGTAACTTTATTGCAGTGTTAATGTAAGCCTACTTGTGACAATAATAAATAAACTTAAACTTATAAACTTAAACGGAAAATGTAATTGTTGATAGCTGATACATTCACTGGGCAAGTAAAAAATAAACAGTTGATTCAATCTTTTACAATAAGTCAATGTTTCTGAGTTATATAATGAAGTTGCAAGATGCTAGAAAATCTATTGTAGTGTGTCCATAAACGGAAAGAAAATATCAGTTGGCAAGTTCTGGAACAATTTAACATTCTTTTAAAGTTTAAAAGAAACCGGGGCATCTGGAGGAAACCCACACAGACACGGGGAGAATGTGCAGACTCCGCACAGACAGTGAGCCAAGCTGGGAATCGAACCCGGGTCCCTGGCGCTGTGAGGCAGCAGTGCTAACCACTGTACCACCATGCCACCCCTGGTGCTTTGAGGCTTCAGTACTAACCACTGTATCACCATGCCACCCCTGGTGCTTTGAGGCTTCAGTACTAACCACTGTACCACCGTGCTGCCCCTGGTGCTGGGAGACAACAGTACTAACCACTGTACCACCATGCCACCCCCTGGTGCTTTGAGGCTTCAGTACTAACCACTGTACCACCATGCCACCCCCTGGTGCTTTGAGGCTTCAGTACTAACCACTGTACCACCATGCCACCCCTGGTGCTTTGAGGCTTCAGTGTGCTAACCACAGTGACACTGTTCTGCCCCATTATACTAATTTTTGGGGGGGGTTTGCTGATCACTATTGTCCACGATTAGATCAATACAATTCTTTTAAGGCTTCAAATGAATACCCTCGAAGAATAGGAGGAGCTTCGGAGTATCAGGCTTGGCAACCATTATTTTTAAAACGTGAATTTATTTTATTTTCTCTTTTTTTAAAACAGGCAACACCGTAGACGGCCTTGGCTGGCTGAGGAGCTACTGGAGAAACCAAGGCAGCGAGAAGCCGGCTGAAGGAGCTGAATGTCAGTAATGGAGACGAGGAGTAATTTGCTGCATTTCCTAATTGACTAACAACAGTTTAATTTCTATGAAATCGAATTCTAATTCAGACTGAATTTACGGCTGATGAAGGATGATCATTTGAGCGAACATTCATAAGGGCGACCTTCAGACCTTGAGAACAGGTCTGCGTAGAAGAAAGTGTGGAATTTAAAGATGTCAGAAATGTCAAACTCACAATCCACCCTTCATCTCCTCAGCGAAGGTTCCGCAAAATGATTCCTTGATCCCTAAGGATTATAAAACAGAATTCTATTCAATTGACCTCATCATCTGCCTTCAATGGTAGTGTGTTGTTCGTCATTGTTGAAAAACATCATTTCTCCCCATCCCAAATGGATAGCACCTGTAACTCGGTTAACCATCATAACAACATTCCCCATCAACTGCTTACCAACTCTCCCTGTGAAAGAATCTATATTTTCTGCCTCAGCTGTTGTAGCCGATGGTCTGTTCCACATTGCCACTATTGAATGAACATCAAGATATTTCTTCAAGTCCCAAGTCTCACTTGAGGCTAATTAATTTCTAAAGCCCTGGATCTTCCAGTTGCTTCTTTCTGCATTAATTGGTATGCCTCAACAGTCCAAAGATGTGCGGGTTAGGTTGATTGGCCATGCTAAAATTGCCCTTAGTGTCCTGAGATGCGTAGGTTAGAGGGATTAGTGGGTAAATATGTACGGATATGGGGGTAGGGCCTGGGTGGGATTGTGGTCGGTGCAGACTCGATGGGCCGAATGGCCTCTTTCTGTGCTGTAGGGTTTCTATGATTCTATGAACACTTTAAAATCTTTGAATCTTCCCTGCTGTCCCTCCACTTGAACTGAGACAAGTGTGGTTCTACACATCTCTCTTCACAACTTCAATCCCCTAAATCCCAGAATAATTCCTGTCGCTATTCCCTGAATCCTATAGAAACAGGATCCCTGCAGAGCAGAAGGAGGCCTTTCGGCCCATCGAGCCTGCGCCGATCCCACCCAGGTCCTATTCCCGTAACCCCACGTATTCACCCTGCTCATCCCCCTGAGACTAATGAGCAATTTAGCATGGCTAATCCATCTAACCTGCGCATCTTTGGAGTCTGGGAGGAAACCGGAGCACTCGGAAGAAACCCACGCAGGCATGGGGAGAACATGCAAACTCCACACAGTCACCCGAGGCCGGAATTGAACCCGGGTCCCTGGCGCTGTGAGGCAGCTATGCTAACCACTGTGTCATAGCAATGACTCCTTGGAGAGTAGGCTACCAAAGCATGTAACCGTTCCAAATCTGATCTCATCAACTATAGTCATCGATACAGGTTTAGAATAACTGGAGTTAAATGTCACCAGGCATTATCCCAGGATTTAATTAGATTTGCCTTGAGAGAAGTTAGGGATGGGCAATAAATGCTGGGCTTGCCAGCAACACTCGCATCCCGAGAATGAATACAAAGCACTTCATAGTGATTACAAATTTTCGGGATGATCAGTAAGCACCCCCAGATTCATTTCCTTCCCCTGATTTATTGCAGGACAAAAATAAAGCTGTTTCATTTAGCTATCTCAGAAGCAGCTTGATTGTAGTTATATCTGGTTAGTTTTCGATTATACAATATAGTATTTCTTCGTTATCTATACATTTGCTGTTACTTTCACAATTATGCGTTAATATCTATATTTGGCTCCTTAGCCAGTATGTCTAATTGGTCTCGGTCTCTAGATGTTGTTTATCTACCTTAGGTTTATTACCTAACCACTTAGCTTGAAATCATCATCACATTTGACGTAAGTACATTCCTCCAGGTTATTTATGAATCATGTGAACAGTGGGGAGCTGACACAGATCTGTGTGCCATGCTGTTGCTCACTGTCATCCAGGCAGTGATTTTCCTTTCTGTTTTATCACCGCCTTTTGCCTTCACGTTGCCAAGTCACTTTTCAATCCAGCTGGCTTGATTGTCACTCGTTCCGTGAGTCTCATTATGAAATAAACACAATGACAGGCTCGTCCAAGTTTTAATAATTTGCCTGATGAGGCAATATTCTTGTTTTAGTGAATGGAATTGCTGCAAGTAGAGCCATCGAGGTTTACAGCATGGAAACAGGCCCTTCGGCCCAACTTGTCCATGCCGCCCTTTTATTTTTAATCCCCTAAACTAGTCCCAATTGCCCGCATTTGGTCCATATCCCTCTATACCCATCTTACCCATGTAACTGTCTAAACGCTTCTTAAAAGACAAAATTGTTCCCAACCTCTACTACTACCCCTGGCAGCTTGTTCCAGACATTTATCACCCTCTGTGTGAAAGAATTGCCCCTCTGGACACTTCTGTATCTCTCCCCTCTCACCTTTAAACCTATGCCCTCTAGTTTTAGACTCCCTTACATTTGGGAAAAGATATTGACTATCTAGCCGATCTATGCCCCTCATTATTTTATAAACCTCTATAAGATCACCCCTAAGTCTCCTACACTCCAGAGAAAAAAAGTCCCAGCCTATCCAGCCTCTCCTTATAACTCAACCCATCAAATCCAGGTAGCATCCTAGTAAATCTCTTTTCTCTTTGTTTTACACCATGGCTGCTGCCCTACCTGCGTGTCATGTTTCAACCAGGATGGTTTCCTATCTGAATTTAGAAGACCATAAACACTGCTCCTGATAGCAACTATTCACATAGAATCCCTACATTGCAGAAGGAGGCCATTCGGCCCATCGAGTTTCACCGACCACAATCCCACCCAGGCCCTATTCCCACAACCCCACATATATACCCTGCTAATCCCCCTAACACCAGGGTCAATTTAGCATGGCCAAACAACCTAAACTGCACACCTCTGGATTGTGGGAGGAAACCGGAGCACCTGGAGGAAACCCACGCGGACATGGGGAGAACATGCAGACTCCACACAGACAGTCACCCAAGGCTGGAATTGAACCTGGGTCCCTGGCACTGTGAGGCAGCAGTGCTAACCACTGTGCCACCGTGCTGCCCCAAATGATCAAGGGATTGTCACATTATTTTTTTAAAGAGTTAACACTATATTCACATCAAAAAATAAACAATGAGAGGACTTGATCACCTCTCACAGTACACATTACTTTGGTTTGGCTCGGCATCCTTTTTTGTTAGAATATTTGATTTGGTATTTAAGTTTACTTATTAGTGTCACAAGTAGGCTTACAATAACACTGCAGTGAAGTTACTGTGAAAATCCCCTCGTCGCCACACTCCGGCGCCTGTTCGGGTACACTGAGGGAAAATTTAGCATGGCCAATGCACCTAACCAGTACATCTTTCAGACTGTGGGAGGAAACTGATGCACCCGGAGGAAACCCACGCAGACACGGGGAGAACATGCAGACTCCACACAGACAGTGACCCAAGCTGGCAATCGGGTATCTGGCGCTGTGAGGCAGCAGTGTTAACCACTGTGCCACCATGTCACCCTACAGTTGTTGATGGGAATGGGTGTTCCTCACACTTAAGTTGACACCAACGTTGAGGGGAGCATTAGTTCATGGTAGAAGGAAGTACTGGTGACTAATGTATCTTGTTGATATAGTGGGGTCATCAAACCAGTGTTTTAACTTTGCAAGGAGAACTTAAATCAAGCTGGCTGTTCGCCGGTTGAAAAGATTTGAACACATTTGGCCTTTTTCTAACCATCATCAATTTTTACTCAAACAAAGCTGGCAGCTATGAGAAATAGAAATGCTACCATGCTGTAATATAAATCACTCCTGTTGCATTAGGGTTAAAACATGTTGGTGAGGCCATGTTGCTTGAGGGAGTGCTGAATCGCGGCAATGATTATCCCATCCTTTAATGAAGGGACGCTGAATAAGTCTTTAGGTAGGAGGCGGTGGAGTAGTGGTATTGTTGCTGGAGTGGTAATCCAGAGACAGGGGGTAATGCTCTGGGGACCCAGGTTCAAATCCCACCATGGTGGATGGTGAAATTTGAATTCAATAAAAATCTGGAATTAAAAGTCTAACGATGACCATGAAACCGTTGTCAATTATCGTTAAAACCCATCTGGTTCTCTAATGTCCTTTAGGGAAGGAAATCTGCCCTCCTTACCTGGCCTGGTCTACATGTGATTTCAGAGCCACAACAATGTGGTTGACTCTTATAAAAAATGCCTTCAGGAATGGGCAATAAATGCTGGTCCAGCCAGCGACGCCCACATCCCATGAATGAATAAAAAAAAGTTTAACAAAACGCATTATGATAATTCAGACCTCCAGTACCCTATTGTCACAAATCCCTTTTCAGCTCAGTGTAAGTTTTAAGTTTATTTATTAGTGTCATAAGTAGGCTTACATTAACACTGCAATGAAGTTACTGTGAAAATCCCCTAGACGCCACATTCCAGTGCCTGTTCAGGTACACTGAGGGAGAATTTAGCATAGCCAATGGTCCTAACCCGCACATCTTCGGACTGTGGGAGGAAATTGGAGCACCCAGAGGAAACCCATGCAGACACAGGGAGAATGTGCAAACTCCACACAGACAGTGACCCAAGCCGGGAATCGAACCCGGGTCCCTAGCGCTGTCAGGCAGCAGCGTTAACTACTGTGACACCGATGGAACAGTGTAATTGCTAAATTCTGCTGCGCAAACCCACAATAATAAGTGACAGTTCATAAAAAAACACACTGGAATGCTCCATACCCATATGTAGCATATTAACTAACCAAACAAGGAAGATTTTGAAAATGAACCTTGGGTGGATCCAATCTCAACCTATTCCTGTGTTGCCAATCTGTTTGACCAAATCATGGCAATGCTGCTGGAACTACAGATCACAAAGTGGTTTAATATTTAACACACAGTGCGGGGAAAGAAGGGAGGCTGTGATTTCTCTGGCTGCACATCCGTAATCTAATGCAGGAACGTCTGTGAAGGTAACAGGAAAAACAAAAAAGCTCGTTCTTATTAAGTCAATTTCACTATAGTTGAGTGAGCGAAGAGAGAAAAGGAATCAGTGTAACTAGTATAGGTATCGACAGGGGGCTGTCAGGCACACAGATCCACAGAACTAAATCCACACATCTGGCAGCTGAGCACAGGAAGCGTCTAATTCAACGACAGCTCACAAGACGCACAACTCTGTGGGTTCCCAATGCTGTCAGGAGTCGATAATGTTCGGTCCTTTGTGAAAAGTGCCTTTGGCTGGAAGAGTACTTTGCATTTACCCTCAGCAGTACATTAGTATAAAAGTGTCTCGATGGGAGAGTAATAATGTACAGGAACACCCCAACTTCCCTGTCCACCTGCTTGTGCCAGGACTTAGCTGGGTGAGGTCTTCCCGCTCTGAGATCAACTTCAGAATTATCCTCCTTAACTTAGCAACAGCAGGAGTGGGTCAGCTCCTCCTCCCATCCCTAATCGGCGTGGTCTATTCCCCAGTTGAAGGACTACATATAGACATGCGGCTGTGGCCAATACTGGGGAGGGGGGGCTTCATAAAAAGAGACAACTTACCTTTCAGAGCTTCCTGAACAGGTTACCTGACCCGCAGATTTGGCCAATCCTCGGGGAAAGGCAAGAGGGAGCCCAGGCACAATGGGCTTACTGCCAATCTGTTTTGCCACCTTTGCCTTTGGGTGCCCGATGACCATGCTAGATAGAAGCCCCCTATTGCCTTTGCTACTTCATTTCCATGGCTGCGGCTGGCTTTGATTTGATTTATTACTGTCACATGTATTAGTATACAGCGAAAAGTATTGTTTCTTGCACACTGTACTGACAAAGCATACCGTTCATAGAGAAGGAAAGGAGAGAGTGCAGAATGTAGTGTTACAGTCATAGCTAGGATGTAGAGAAAGATCAACTTAATGCGAGGTAGGTCCATTCAAAAGTCTGACAGCAGCAGGGAAGAAGCTGTTTTGAGTCAGTTGGTGCGTGACCTCAGACTTTTGTATCTTTTTCCCGACGGAAGAAGGGAGAATGTTCAGGGTGCGTGGGGTCCTTAATTATGCTGGCTGCTTTGCCGAGGCAGCGGGAAGTGTCGACAGAGTCAATGGATGGGAGGCTGGTTTGCATGTACCAAGCTTGTACCTGTGCCAGAGTGTAGAAGAACAATAGTGAACTGAAGTATTCATTATGTACTGCAAAAACCAGATTGCTTCATTAAAGCTTGCAAGTCACTCTGAACGTAGAACCAGGTCAAAATTGATATCTCTAATGAAAGATTTTGGTGAAATTAGATGCTTTCTGCCATCTCTCTCCTTGAACCTGCTGTTTACCTTTCCACCCTTGTGCAAGATCACGCTACAATAATCAAGATATAATTGAAAGGTTGTAGATGAAACGAAGGAAAGATAATTGGCGTGCCAAAAATATAGTTAAAGCCCTGGGACAAACATGAGCTTCATACAGTGGGATTCATAAGAGACGGGAAACTATATTAGAAAAGAGTAATGCTGCATAAAAGGACCTGACACTAATCAAGAGGGACATACCAGCGGCAGATAAGGGGAAGCAGACTGTCAATTGGGTGGAAGAATGTAATATCCAGGGAAAGAAGTTAATACTTTGGAATCATTATAGATTAGCAGGGCAAGGATGAGAAATTGCGGTTATTATCCAAGTTTTTGAAAAGCAGAGAGAGGGAGAGTACTGATTACGGGAGATTTTAATCAGCTAGTAATTAAGCAGTAGAACAGTGAGAGGTTTTTTTGAACAGGTAGCATAAATTCAGGAAACCTTTCAGGATTGCGCGGTATACTTTTACAACTTCCACAAATGCACCATAGAAAGCATTCTTTCTGGTTGTATCACAGCTTGGTATGGCTCCTGCTCTGGCCAAGGCCGCAAGAAACTACAAAAGGTCATGAATGCAGCCCAGTCCATCATGCAAAACAGCCTCCCATCCATTGACTCTGTCTACACTTCCCACTGCCTCGGCAAAGCAGCCAGCATAATTAAGGACCCCACGCGCCCCGGACATTCTCTCTTCCACCTTCTTCCATCGGGAAAAATATATAAAAGTCTGAAGTCACGTACCAACTGACTCAAGAACAGCTTCTTCCCTGCTGCTGTCAGACTTTTGAATGGACTTACCTTGCATTAAGTTGATCTTTTTCTGCACCCGAGCCATGACTGTAACACTACATTCTGCACTCTCTCCTTTCATGGAATCCCTACAGTGCAGAAGTAGGCCATTCGGCCCATCGAGCCTACACTGCCAACAATCCCACCCAGACCTTATCCCAGTAACCCCAGGTATTTGCCCTAGTAATCCCCCTAACCTACACATCTGGGGACATTAAAGGGCAATTTAGCATGATCAATCCACCTAACCCACACATCTTTGGACTGTGGGAGGAAACCGGAGCACCCGGAGGAAACCCACGCAGCCACAAGGAGAATGTGCAAACTCCACAGAGACAGTCATCCAAGGCTAGGAATCGAACCCGGGTCCCTGGCACTGTGAGGCAGCAATGCTAAACACTGTGCCACTCTGCCGCCTTTCTCTCGGAAGGAAGTTATTGGATAGGCACATGGAGCACACCAGGATGATAGGGAGTGGGATAGCTTGATCTTGGTTTCAGATAAAGCTCGGCACAACATCGTGGGCCGAAGGGCCTGTTCTGTGCTGTACTGTTCTATGTCCTATGAAGTACTTTCCTTCTCTATGAATGGTATGCTTTGTTTGTATAGCGCGCAAGAAACAATACTTTTCACTGTATACCTAATACATGTGACAATAATAAAATAAAATCAAAAATATAAAACTTTGGGGAGTACATGGCCATCCTTTAACTGACATTTATTAAATAGTCCTGGTGAATTTTTGGTAACCGTTGAGTGTCACTGGCAAATTTGGTTTACAGTAGAGCTTGGAGCAATGGGGTTATAAAATATCAGTATCAGGTTTCTTGATTTGAAGACAATCAGGAGCGAACTTAGGCAGAAACAGTTGGAAATAAAAATGTTGGGGGCATGTTGGGCAGGGAAAATATAGACATTTTGGAAAAGGTGTAAATGAAGAAACAGGATTCGGGACATCTGATCGGGGACGGAGAAGAACTTGCAGTGGGAAGGGAGGACCCAGTTGTCACGGACCATGTAGGTACCAACAGCATAGGCAGGGCAAAAAAAGTGGTTCTGCATAGTCAGGATGAGGAGCTTGGCACCAAATTAGGAAGCAAAACCTCAAAGGTCATAATCTTAGAGTCACGTGCAAATTGGCATGGGATAAATCAGATTAGAGAAATGAATGCGTGGCTCAAAGACTGGTGTAGGAGAAGTGGGTTCCAGTTCGTGGGGGCAGTGGCACCAATTCTGGGCAAAGTGGAATCTGTACTGTTTGGATGGTCTACACTTGAAACTTGCTGGGATTGGTGCGCTTGTGAGCTACATATTTAGGGAAGTAGAGAGGGTTTGAAACTAAATACTGGGGGCAAGGGATCAAATTTGGGAAGATGTGGTAAATCAAAGAGTAGGGTTTTATGCCCGCATAAACTTCCCATGGGATCTTCAGCTGGTGCCCATCGCGGTGGATCAGGAAACCTGCTGGCAGCCAGTGTGAAATTGATTTGCAATCCGCTAATGGGATACAGATGAAGACCTGACCGGAATCTTCCACCCACACCCAATTCTTCATGTATCCAGCATGTTGATCCAGTACACATCTGGAACAACATGGTGTGTAGAAATCAGAACAATGCCTGGGGCTGCCTCTGGATTTCAGGATAGAGGCTGACAGCCACCCTGGGTCCTGGAACACCACTGCAGTGGGTGAGGGGAGCATCCACAGGTGGATCTTCCAGATTCAGTGTCAGCGAGGAGATTCAACTTCCAGCTTCAACACGTTCCTGGAGTACACTACAGAGGTGAGGGAAGAGTGATTGCCCTTGCCATCAAGGCAGTATTTGATCAATTATAGCATCAAAGAACCCTAGCAAAACTGGAGTCAATGGGAAAACTCTCCACTGGTTGGAGTCATATCTGGCACAAAGGAAGATGGTTGTGGTGCTTTTAGGTCAATCTCAGTTCCAGGACATCACTGCAAGAGTTCCTCAGGGTAGTGTCCTAGGCCCAAACATCTTCAGCTGCTTCATCAATCACCTTCCTTCCATCATAAGGCCAGAAGTGGGGGTGTTCACTGATGATTGCACAATGTTCGGCACTATTCAGATACTAAAGCAGTTCATGTCCAAATGCAGCAAGATCTGGACAATATCCAGGCTTGGGCTACAAGTGACAAATGACATTTGTGCCGCACAAGTGCCAGGCAATGACCATCTCCAACAAGAGAGGATCTAAACATTGCCCCTTGACATTCAATGGCATTACCATCGCTGAATCTTCCACTACCAATATCTCAGGAGTTACCATTGGTCAGAAAACTGAACTGGACTAGCCATATTAATGCTGTGGCTACCAGAGCAGGTCAAAGGCTAGGAATTCTGGAGCAAGTAACTCATCTCTTGCCCCGGACCCACCAAGTCTGTTCATTATCTACAAGGCATAAGTCAGGAGTATGATGGAATACTCTCCACTTGCCTAGGTGAGTGCAGCTCCAACAACACTCAAGAAGCTTGCATATATCAGTAAAATATAATGCTAAGCAGGTACATTGAGGTAAGAAGGTGAAAAAGTTCAAGATCATTGGGGGAAACAGGGAAAGAAAATGCTCGAATTGTAATCCAGATATAATGGAAATAACACAACATGGAAATCACCACTAAATTTAGGAGAAAGTTTAATTCAAAGTAACAAATAAAAGATGGTTCACTCAAAGACAAGGAAGGTAAGAATAGTGGTCCGCAATAACATTGCCAACAAATGACACTGGTGGTGAGCACTGCTGCCTCACAGCGGTAGGGATCTGGTTTCAATTCTGACTTTGGGTGATGATGTGTAGTTTGCACATTCTCACCGTGTCTGTGTGGGTTTCCTCCCACAATCCGAAGATATGCCTCCGTGCTCAACTGCCTTCAGTGTCCCAAGGTGTGTTGGTTAGGGGGATTAGTGGGGTAAATACATGGGATTACGGGGATAGGGCCTCGGTCGGATCTCTATCAGAGAGTCAATGCAGACTTGATGGGCCATATGGCCTCCGTCTGCACTGCAGGGATTCTTTGAAAACACTGGGATCTTAAAGGATCCCCAGCCACCCTGTCGTTCCCCCCTCCCTGCCATCATAGTGAGTTTGGGGGGCAAGTAGCATTTATTCAGGCAGGAGCAGTCCCTGCCACTTTCCAGCCTCCACCCCAATTAAGTCCCTGCTGGAAAGTGCCTTCCAATCCCGTCACCAATTGAGGCCCTTAAGTTGCCAATTAGTGTCCACTTAAGTGCCTCGTCCAAGATGCGAGTGGTATCTCATGTTCTAAAAAAAATGCTGAACAGCTAGCAAGAAGAAAAAAGATGGTGATTAACACTGGTTTACAAAAGGCAGCTCTCCGATTTCACTGATGTTGCAACTGGCTAAATAAATGAGAATGCAGACTTGCAATATGTTAATTCTTTATTTATTCAGGTCTCTCGCGAGGGATTTATGGATAAAAAGAAAGTGCACAGGGGTCCAGGAGGAAGTTGCAAATTAAATTATTAATTGGTTAGATAATGGGAAACAGCGTCAGTATTGATGGTGAGTCTTTCAGCTAGATAATTGGGTAACTGTGACTGGTAAAGTTCCTGATGGTCTTTAATGGCACTCCTGCTGTTCACATTTAACAATTGTCTTGCGATATACATTATCCAAGAATGTTCAGTTGAACTTTCAGGGTATTTTTGAACTCCATCCTCTCAGTGCAAACCGGCCACGTGTGCAGTCAAAATCCATCAGGCAACTTTCTTGATGTCACGTCTTCCAACCTCCGCTTCTCAGCAGACAACTGGGCAGCACAGTGGTTAACACTGCTGCCTCACAGCTCCAGGCGACCCCGAGTTCAATTCCGGCCTCGGGTCACTGTCTTGTGTGGGGTTTGCACATTCTCCCCTTGTCTGCGTGGGTTTTCTCCGGGTGCTCCACAGCCCAAAGATGTGCAGGTTGTTATTGGCCATGCTAAATTGCCCCTTAGTGTCAGGGGGAATTAGCCGGGTAAATATGTGGGGTTATGGGGATAGAGCCTGGGTGGGATTGCTGTTGGTGCAGACTCAATGGGCCAAATGGTAATGTAGGGATTCTATGATTAAAAGCAAAGGTGTCCACCTGGTTATGGTGGGCCCTTCCGATAAATATGCAAATTGCTGTCAGGTGAGGTTATGGTGCTGTGCACACAACTGCAATTTTTATTCCAGTCCCATCCAATATAGTTCTCACCCAACTTGCCTGAACAGCCCCCTTGGGCTGGGCGAGCCTCAAATCTTACAAAAAGCCTGAAACTCATCGACTTGAATCAGGTTGTTTTGAGCACTAGAAACTAAAGATCATAAGATAAGTTTGAAAGGAGAACCAGGTTAAGATGAGAAAATAAGATTAAAGCCCCACAACATTGAGAGGACTAACATTCCACACTTCTTAATGAACCTTAACACTATCTATTTTTCTGTCAATTTTCCCATTTACAAGGGACAGAATGATGCAATGCCTACTAAAGAAACTAATTAGGTTTGAGACTTCCATCAAGCAGGCAATGCAAATAAAACAAAGGATCAAGAGTATGCACCCAGCTGTACGGTACAAATATGTACATAGCATCAGATAACAAAAAATGATAGCAATAATTATCACAAAGCTATAAAATAACCCTTTTCTGCTTGGCACTGTAAGCCTCAGGAGTGGAATAATTTCTGAATGCTAAAGAAGGCATTCAATGCCTTCTATTCAGATTCATCTTGGCCTACTCCTGAGGCCCCCAACATCACAGACGCTAGTCTTTAGTCAAATTGATTAAGATTATGGTTGATCTGTGTGTGTTGTGAATTCCACATTAACTTCGACTCTCGATAATCTTTGATTCCCTTGCCTAACAAGAATTTGTCTTCCCCGCCTTAAAAATATTCAATGACTTCCCTGCCTCCTCCCTCAGAGAAAACTTCTCACCTATCCGAAAAGGGCAGCCCCTAATTTTAAAACAGTGCCCTGCTATTTCTGGACTCACCCACCAGGGGAAACATCCATTCCCTGCCCACCTTGTCAGGACCGTTCAGGATCTTGGATACTTCAGTCAAGTCATCCCTCACTCTCTAAACCTCATTGGAAATGAGCCCAGCCTGCCCAACCTTTCCTCACAAGACAGCTCCACTCAGTCTAGGTATCAATCCAGTAAGCTTTCTCTGAACCCTCTCCACTACATTTATATCATAGAATCCCTACAGTGCAGAAGGAGGCCATTCGGCCCATCAAGTCTGCACCAATCACAATCCCAGCCAGGGCCAATCCCTATAACCCCATGCATTTATCCTAGCTGGTCTCCTTGACACTAAGGGGCAATTTATCACGGCCAATCCACCTGACCCGCACATCTTTGGAGTGTGGGAGGAAACCAGAGGAAGCCCACACAGGCGCAGGGAGAATGTGCAAACTCCACAAAGATTGTGACTCAAGCCAGGAATTGAACCCAGGTCCCTTAAATACGGGATCCAGTATTGCTTTTAACCCACTGCATTAGTTTGCAGGCTGTTTCATTCAGAGTTTATTTCAAAGCTTCATCCTTTTCATTTAGTTGAAGCACAAGTATTGTTTGAATGATGAGAACGACAGGAAAGGGAATTGAACAGTTGCAAAAAACTGATAGTTTTGTGTCCTATTGTACAGCTTGAGCTTTGATAGGGTGAGACATTAAACGTTACAGACAACTTTCCCAGACTGATTACCACATTTACAAGCATCACCTTGGCTGCTTTTGTTCGATGGCTGGAGCAATCAAATTCTAGGTTCCATGACTTTTATCTGTGTTTTGGAATTACATTCCGTGATTCCTTATTTAAAAAATTAAAATTGCTAGAATATGGTGACCGAATCAGTCAAATTCTGTCACTGATAGACATGGAAATATGTGGCTCTCCTGGATTTTTGAGAACCCTATTCTGAATTCGGCCCATTTTTCCGAGAACCACCCAAAAACAAAAATGAGGAAGAAAAGATGGAAATACTGATGGAGGAGCAAAACAGTTATACAAAGAACAAAGAAAATTACAGCACAGGAAAAAGGCCCTTCAGCCCATCCAAGCCTGCACCGACCATGCTGCCCGACTGAACTGAAACCCCCTAACCCTTCTGGGGACCTTATCCCTCTATTCCCATTCTGTTCATCTATTTGTCAAGATGCCCTTTTCAATAATATTGGGAGAGAATAAAAGCTCACGGGCGTCTGTATCCATAGCGTAGAAAACATTTAAATAACAGAGATATACTGTTCACACAGGAAATGATTAATAGAACTTTATTATTTTACAATAATAATTCAGCCATTTTCATTATATACAAAATATACATCAAATATATTCACTTATAATTAATTGTCTCCAAGCAAGGAGACATTGTGCAGCTGCAACTAAATCTATAGTTGACTTGTTGAAATTCTACAAAGGAATGTGCTTTAAAACCAAAGGTACTTCTTATGCACTCCGAGCATTCATTCCTAAGTACAGATTCATCTTTATTTCACTGTAGGAGTGGTCAGGATGCCATGCTCAAAGCAACACCTCTACCAGGCCACTGATGCACTGAGTGTAATACAGAAATTAGGATTTTATTTCATGTCTTCTAAGAGATGACAACAGACCTGCATGTTTAAAACAAAATCCCTGTGAATCTCACAGAAAATTATATTCGACTGTTTTCCAGTGCGTGTGATAATGCAGACACCTAATGAAATTAAATCTTTTAAAGGTTCAGATTCAAAGACCCACACAACTTGCTCATCAACCAAGTAGTCTCAGACTCTCATTGCCACAGGGTCTAGCTGCTCAATCTATCCACAACACAGTGAAGAGGTTTGTCAGTTCACCACTTTGATCCGGGAGGGAGGAAAAGAAGGGAAGAGAAAGGACTTTTCATGTACCTTGCCCTGCAGCTGAAAGTCTATCTGGCTACAGGATAAGCAATGTTCTATCTTCTTGAAATGCCATTCTGCGGGGATGAAAACATGAGGTGAAGAGGGGAAAAGGGAGAAGTGTGTTTGAAATAAAACCAAAAAGAAAATGTGGTGGCATATATTAATTAGCATAATAAGCTATAAACTCAGTAAATAAAAATAAATTAACAAATGCAAACATCTAATAAAGTTGGACTGTCTGACTTTTTTGCCCACGGATCTGTTGAAGGATGGCCCCAACAGCTTCTGCATTCAAAGCAAGTGCACATAGAGGAATAAGAAGATTGAATCATATTAAAATCAATACTTCTTTCTCTCTCTGCGTGTGGAATACACTACATCACAGTTTCTTGCCTTGAGCAATTGAAGAGTAACAAATGTGAATGTAATAAAGCAGATTAGTCCAAAAGTCAATGCAGGTAGGCTTGATGTCTGTTACTGAAGCATGCCAGTCCACAGGTTGAAGCATGCAGTATTGATGACAGACTCCAGGTGATAGTACATGGATACAAGCTGAGGTAGCGGGCTGTCACTGTTCTGTGGCTGTGCAGGAAGTGGCTCTCGGAATACAACCTTCAGATTCTGAAAGAGAGAAAACAGCTTCTAATATTGGAATGGGGTGGTAGAAATGCACAGCCACATGTGTATAAAAACAGTGTAAATTGCTGTGTTCCCATAGCCTTCATAAATACACCATGGGCAGAACTTTCTGAAAAAATGAGTGTGTTATTTTCAGTGTGAATATCTGTGCGGTTCCTGCCAGGCCGACAGCGCGAACCAGACCACAATTAGACACTGACAATTTTATTTCCCCATGTGAAAAACACTGTCTGAGATTCAAAGTGTTTGATTCTTCTGTCCCTGGGGTCATCTGAGTACTTGAATCAAGGGGGGGGGGACTGTATTTAAATGGCTCCACAGCACTTGCTATCATTCAAGACAGGAAGATGGCAGCGAGGAAACCTGCTCTGGCGCAAATCTCGCGATATTTGGAGCCATTAAGGGATTTGCACCCGTGGCTAATGGCCTCGCTAAATCAAACCCCATGAGACAAAAGTGCATCCTTCTCAGAAACTTCCTTTGCTGAGCTGCCATTATAAACCAGCCTTCCATCCATTGACTCTGTCTACACTTCAGCAAAGCAGCCAGTGTAATTAAGGACCTCACGCATTCCGGACATTCTCTCTTCCACTTTCTTCCCTTGGAAAAAAGATACAAAAGTCTGAGGTCACGTACCAGCCGACACAAGAACAGCTTCTTCCCTGCTGCCATCAGACTTTTGAATGAACTTACCTTGCATTAAGTTGATCTTTCTCTACACCCTAGCTATGACTGTAACACAACATTCTGCACACTCTTGTTTCCTTCTCTATGAATGGTAGGCTTTGCCTATATAGTGCGCAAGAAACAATACTTTTCACTGTATACTAATACATGTGACCATAATAAATCAAATCAAATCAAAATCACTAGGATATGTGTAGCCTCAAGGTGACTCATCCTCTGATATAGGCAGCGCCTATTCAGTCGCCACTAAATTGTTCATCCTCCTTACATCAACTGGCAATATCACTAATAGAAATGCAAGAGCAGTCCAAGGTCATAGTGACTATTTCCTCCTAATCTCCTTTCTGCTCAGCCCCACACCAAATGCATCATTAGGATCAGTGGCTCACTCTGTGTTTACTGGGTCAAAGTTGCATGTCAACAGTAAATGGTTTGTTGTGACACTAACATTTTGTAATTGGTGCACTGAATCATAGAATCATAAAATCTCTACAGTACAGAAGGAGGCCATCCAGCCCACCGAGCCTGCACAGACAACAATCTCACCAGGCCCTATCCCCGTAACTCCATCTATTTACCCTGTGAATCCCTCTGACACTAAGGGGCAATTTACCATCGCCAATCTACCTAACGTGCATATCTTTGGACTGTGGGAGGAAACCGGAGCACCCGGAGAAAACCCATGCCAACACGGGGAGAACGTGCAAACTCCACGCAGACAGTGACCAGAGGCCAGAATCGAACCCGGGTCCCTGGTGCTGTGAGCCAGCAATGCTAATCACTGAGCCACCATGCCACCCTACATTCTGCCGCGCACTGCCATACGTTCATTTCTTATTCCCTTTATATTGTGTTGTCACTCACCTCCCCCTATGTGGAGAGGGGAAGTGTTCTTATGCCTTTGGTTATAAACATGTTTCCTGCAGCCCCATGCTGAGAGACCCGCAGTTTTATACAAGCAATGTAACATCTTGTCTGTATCACACACAATCTCTCAGATGCTCTGTGATTCTCTGTACCAGAGGCTCCTTTGAGACCTTACCGTCTTTGCAGACTGAGAGTCAAGAAAGATGAAAACAAAGCAGTCGATGAACTTCTGATTCAACACGGCCTGTGAAGGAAGTTACATCACAGTGTTATAGTCAAGGTGAAGATGACCATAACCCCTCCTGTTTCCCAATACAAGTGAACATAACCTCAACTACATGACAGGCATACAATATGCACAGGACCAAAATATCACCACTGCACACACTCCATGATGTACAGAACAAATCAGGATTTTTAAAGGTATATTCATTCTCAAATTCTTAGCTTATTACATACAGGACCATTCAGTAATTAAGGAAAAACATTTTTATCCTTTGCGTACTAAATAATGTTAATGCATTAAAAACTATGTGCTTCAGGGGCGGCACGGTGGTTAGCACTGCTGCCTCACAGTGCCAGGGACCCGGGTTCGATTCCCGGCTTGGGTCACTGCCTGTGTGGAGTTTGCACATTCTCCTCTCGTCGGCGTGGGTTTCCTCCGGGTGCTCCGGTTTCCTCCCACACTCCGAAGATGTGCGGTTTAGGTGGACTGGCCATGCTAAATTGCCCCTTAGTGTCAGGGAGACTAACTAGGGTAAATGCATGGGATTATGGGGATAGGGTTTGGTTGGGATTGTGGTCGGTGCAGGCTCGATGGGCTGAATGGCCTCCTCCTGCACTGTAGGATTCTATGATTCACTAGGTATCATTGATTGTGCCTGTCATGGCGAAATCTCTCTCAACGTTTCAAATGTATTTATCCTACAAACATACATTTCTTGCTCACAAAACATCCAGTGCAGGAATAACAAAAAAGGCACAGCTCAGCAATAAGTGGGCTCAATTCTGGGTTTTAACTTACCAGATACTGGATTCCTCTATCTGCATCCACAAAGTGGCGGCAACTCTGGGAGAATCTGTTGAGCAAAACCTTGATCAGACTCTGATACCAGCCGGTACTCATCGACAGGAAGCAATCCTGGTACAAGAGAAAGGGCAGAGCAACGATAAACACAAGGAGGTAATGGTGTAGAAAGAATGTTCACAAAACCGGGAAAAGGCAAACAGGGTTGGGAAAAACAAATCTAAAAAAGATCCAATCAGGAATAATTTCCTAACAAGTGAGGAAAGTACCCGATTCACCAGCTATAAGAAACTCTCATAACACAGGCAATATTGATTATAATCATTCAACTGATAACTACAAAATAATCTCTCTCTCTCTCACCAGTTGTGGGTCAATCTCAGAAATGGATTTGCTATGCACAGCACTAAGTAACTCTTCCAGTTCAGCGAAGGACAACTTGCTCATTTTGTGTTTGTCTGAAGACAGATGCTCTCCCAGGAAGAGACGTTGCCAGAGAACATCACGGCGACAGTGGGACTTTGCCTGTTGAACCATCATTGCAATTTGTTCTTGGGCCGTTGCCACCTCTGAAGCCAGCAAAGGGAAGAGTGGAGAGGAGTAGAACAGCTCGGGCGCCATCTTCAATGGTTTCCGATGCGAGTAAAACTCACTGGGATCACTTGTCTCATCCCACCCATCCGGGTCAGTCTCCCTCCTTTCGGGTTCATATTTTTCTGACAGCAAAGAATCCCTCGTGAGGTCCAAAGAGTCCCTACGACTTTGCGGCAATTTCTTAAAGCGTCTCATATCAGCAGTTAATCTTGGGAAGAGTTCCCGGCAGCTTGCCATGATCACGTAGAAACGTAATCTTGAAAAAAAAAAGAGAATAAACTTTAAAAATGCAACTTTGCATTGGTATCTAAAATAAAGAATGGGCTTGAGTCATTCTGGAAGTTGCCAAAAAATTATGAACATAATAGAGATGTAATTGGAATCGCAGGGATCTGAATTCAGCCAGCACAAAGATAAAAATATTTCACCTTATGCACAAGCAGGAAATCTATATGTCTTTGAAATTTTTATTACTTATTTGTTACCCAGGGAGAATTATAAAGCCCAATTTTTTTTAAAATTCATTCATGGGACACGGGCATTGCTAGCTGGCCAGTATTTATTGTGGCAAGATGCCCAAGGGCAGTTGAGAGTCAACCACATTGCTGTGGCTCTGGAGTCACATGTAGGCCAGACCAGGTAAGGACTGCAGATTTATTTCCCTAAAGAACAAAGAAAATTACAGCACAGGAACAGGCCCTTCAGCCCTCCAAGCCTGCACCGACCATGCTGCCCAACTGAATTAAAACCCCCTACTCTTCCAGGGATCATATCCCTCTATTCCGGTCCTATTCATGTATTTGTCAAGACGCCCCTTAAAAGTCACTATCATAACTATTGGACATTAATGAACCAGATGGGTTTTTCCGACAATCGACAATGGTTTCATGGTCATCAGTAAATTCTGAATTCCAGATATTTTTATTGAATTCAAATTTCACTATCTGCTGTGGCGGGATTCGAACCTGGGTCAGCTGAATTTCTGGATTAATTGTGGAGCGATAATACCGTTAGGCCATTGCCTCCCCAGACGCAGCTGTGCTTTTTGATGTATTCGGTTTTTTAAATGAAGGATAGTGTAATAATTGTGAGGCTCAACAACAACTCAGCAGGGGAAAGTAACAAAATTGTTTATTCGAACCAAACTTTGGTTCCTCAGCTCTCCAGGGGTTAACTGCCAGAGCTCAACTGCTGCTCATCAAGTTTTGACTTGCGTTTAATCGTGGCTCCACATTCTTAGACTCACGCTTAACCACCACGTGGCGCGCTCTGTCGTACTACCACAAATAAAACATTAGCATTTTTAACATCTAATGTTGCAATCAGCTCAGATACACAATTTGCAGATGCAGAGTAAAACTCAACTTACCCAGTAGACTGAAAGTTGAACTGCATAATATTAGCAATGAAATGTCTTTTCCCCACCATTTAAAAGCCTTACCACATTGATTTAAAATTTCATTAACATTACACAGCATCCCAAAGGTATCCTAACCCTCTAAAGATTGTACGCGTGCATTTTCCCCTATTACACACAAGCCTTTTCTTGTGCGGTTGAGTGTGTGTGTGTCAATTTTGCTTATTGTGCTAAATTGAAACTTTATGCTGTGAATGCTCTAATTGACTGCACTTAGAACTCTGACAAACGGAGAAGATCATCAGTATGAGCTGTGTCTGAACCCAAAAACTCAAGAAAAGGGGAGCAGAGCGAAGGTAGAGTCTGATTAACATGGTCAATAACCAAGTGTCTTAATATTTAAAGTAACTGACAGAAGCATTGCAGAAAAGTTGACAACTTTTTCACACAAAGATGATTAGGGTCTGGACCTCACTGCTTGAAATGGTGGTAGAGGTTGAAACCCTCATCACATTGAAAAAGTGGACATGTCCTTGAAGTGCTGTAGCCTGCAGGACGATGTACCAAGAGCTAGAAAGTGGGATTAGACTGGATAGCTCTTTCCTTAGCCCAGTATGGAGACAATGAGCCAAATGATCTCCTTGTATGGGGTTGATTTTTTTATGTAGATGGTCTACCCAAATTGTTCCAATTCGGTGCACAGGGATCTGTGTGTCCTTGTGCACAAGTCGCAGAAAACTGGTACAGCAGGTAAGAAGGAAAATAAGTGGAATTTTGGCATTTATAGCTAAAGGAATAGAGAATAAAAGTAAGGAAGTGTTGCTGCAACTATACAAGGCAATGGTGAGACCACACCTGGAGTACTGTGTACAGTTTTGGTCGCCTTATTTGAGGAAGGATGCCGTGGCTTTAGAAGCAGTTCAGAGGAGGTTGACTAGATTGATTCCAGAGTTGAGGGGTTTGTCTTATGAAGAGAGATTGAGCAGTTTAGGCCTACACTCTCTAGAAGAATGAGAGGAGATTATATAAGATGATAAAAGATATTGACAAAGTAGATGTAAAGTGGATGCTTCCTCTTGTGGAGCAATCTAGAACAAGAGGTCATAGCTTTAGGATAAGGGGTAACCGATTTAAAACAGAGGTGATGAGAAACTACTTCTCTCAAAGGATCATGAATCTGTGCAATTCACCACCCCACGGTGGGGTGGTTGCTGGGACATTGAGTAAATTAAAGCAGGAGAGAGACAGAATGGTTTGAAGGGTTATGGAAAATGGGCAGGAAAGTGGAGTTGAGGCCGAGACAAGATGAGCCATGATGGTATTGAATGGTGGAGCAGGCTCGAGAGGTTGAATCGCCTACTCCTGCTCCTAGTTCTTACATGTTCTTATTAACATGAGGTTAACTGCAGAAATACAGCTAAAATATACAAAGCAAAGGGGCATGATAGGTAGACAGTAACTTTCACAGTAATTTCATTGCAGTGTTAATGTAAGCCTACTTGTGACTAATAAATAAACTTTATTATTTTAATCCCTTCATCCATTATGTAAGTGCAAACTATTCATGTTTCCATCTCAGTTTCACAGTCTTTGTAACTAATTTCTCATCCCAAAAGATAAGGTGATCCCCATATTCTTGGTTTCCCCAGGTCTACTCTTCATTGATCATAGAATCCCCAGAGTGCAGGAGGCCATTCGGCCCATCGAGCCTGCACCGACCACAATCCCACCCAGGCCTTATCCCCATAACCCCATGCATTTACCCTAGCTAGTCCCCCTGACATTAAGGGGCAATTTAGCATGGCCAATCCACCTAACCCTAACCCACACATCTTTGGACTGTGGGAGGAAACTAGAGCACCCAGAGGAAACCCACGCAGACACGGGGAGAACATGCAAACTCTGTACAGGCAGTCACCCAAGCCGGGAATTGAACCTGGGTCCCTGGCGTTGTGAGGCAGCAGTGCTAACCACTGTGCCAACGTGCCAATTTTCAAGGCTGGCATGTGGTGATGCATCAAGGTCCTCGATTCTTTGGAGGCTGCTTGTCTCATCTGCACCTGGGATCAGGAACTTGCGTTGTTGGGAATCTTGGGTGAGAAGCAGCAGGCTATGTTTAAGCACCAGGCTGTCTTAACAGTGCCAAGTTAAACAATCTCAGCAGGGCCCATGGTCATGGTGTTATATTTGGCTCCACACATCCCTATTTAGAAAGAATTATCAGCCAGCATTCCTGGTCCAAACTGAGATCCAGCACTTCCTAGTGGAAATGCCAGTGTGGAAGTGAAGTGACGATAGGTCATTTCTTAAGTCTAACATCTCCCAAGTCAAATAGCTGACTGACATTACCGTTAAGTCTCATGCATGAATAATATCTACTTGAGCAAGGTCCAGAAGGACATCCGGCATCCTGGAACCATTTAGCAGTAATGGAGCCACAACTTCTGGTGCAGGCTTGAGGAAAATTAAATTTAAAGACCCTATAAAATTTATAATATTCCATAACTCAGTAGAGTTTGTGGGAAGGTTACATCATATTGTACCATTTTAAGGCTAACTGGGACTGGAATGTTTACAGGCATTACAATCTCCCTGCAGGCATATACAGTGTAACACTGCATGCGTAATGCTTTGTTGAACATGGCCAGTGTATTATATAATTTTGAATTTGTCTTTAATCTTTATTTTGAAATCTTTTATCACATAATACACTGGGAGAAGTTAGCTTATGGTCTCTGCAGAGTAAGTATGTAGCTATACAGCCAAGACAGAATTCTGATTTGAGACAAAAACAGTTCACAATCACTGGGAGAGAGGCCGGTGAGGTAGCTTAGCTACTGAAATGTAAAATTCGGTACAGTCTGAATATCATCATCCACATGCAAACACTGTCATTCAAAGCAAAGTGAATCACTGGACACTATGATCCTGTTGCAGTAACTGCTCGATCACCTAGAAATTGAAACCCACATCCTGCATTTTTATCTTAGATCCATTTTCAGGTAGGAAACAGTTTTGGATGTGGAGGCATGCAATGCGACGTACAGGTAAGAGAGTGAGGAAGAATGCTTCAAAAATAGGTAATCAAATCAAAATATAACCTAATCTGCAGGAATTGCTAGAAAAGATCACATGGCTAGCAGTCACTCCATGAAAGGATGGTGACTTTCCTCCTGAATACTGTCTTATTTCGTTCCATAAACCTATAAGAAATGAGAAATGGCTCTTTGATCCATTGAACCTCAGTACCTCTCCAGTCCCCTCCCTTGCATTGCAGCATCGATCAAACTAATTCTGTTTTTGTGATGATTTAGTGCTGATTGGCAGATCCTTCCACATATTTCACACAGAGTAAAGAGTTTTTAAAAAAAGTTTATTTATTAGGGTCACAAGTAAGCTTACATTAACACTGCAATTAAGTTGCTGTGAAAATCCCCGAGTCGCCACACTCTGGCACCTGTTTGGGTACACTGAGGGAGAATTTAGCATGGCCAATGCACCTAACCAGCACGTCTTTCAGACTGTGGAAGGAAACCGGAGCACCCAGGGGAACAAAGAACAAAGAACAGTACAGCACAAGAACAGGCCCTTCAGCCCACCAAGTCTGTGCCGACACAGATGCCTCTCTATCTAATATTTTGTTGCCTCCAAGTGGTCCATATCCCTCTAATCCCTGCCTATTCATGTATCTATCCAGATGCCTCAATCTGCTTCCACCACCTCCTCTGGCGGCGCGTTCCAGGCATTCACCACCCTGTGTGAGAAAAACTTAACCCTTACATCTCTTTCAAACTTTCCCCCTCTCACTTTCAACCTATGCCCCCCCGAGTAATTGAATCTTCGATCCTGGGAAAAAGATTTCGACTATCCACTCTACCCAAGCCTGTCATAATCTTGTAAACCTCTATCAGATCCCCCTCATCCTCTGATGCTCCAATGAAAATAATCCAAGTTTGTTCAACCTTTCTTCACAGTCCATATCCTCCAAACCAGGCAACATCCTGGTAAATCTCTTCTGCACCCTTTCCAATGCATCAACATCCTTCCGGTAGTGCGGCGACCAGAATTGTACACAATACTCCAAATGCGGCCTAACCAAAGTCTTACACAGCTGCAACATGATTTTCCAATTCCGATACTCAATGCCCCGACCGATGAAGGCCAGCACGCCATACGCCTTCTTGACCACTTTGTCCACTTGAGTCACCACCTTCAGGGAACTGTGGATCTGCACACCTAGATCCCTCTATATACTAATATTTCCAAGGAAACCCATGCAGACTCCACGGAGACAGTGACCCAAGCTGGGAATTGAACCCGGGTCTTGGCGCTGTGAGGTAGCGGTGCTAACCACTGTGCTGCCCCGAGCTTTTTTTTTTACACAAATCAGTTCTAAATGCTTTTTTTTTTTAAAAACCACAAACCGTGTTGGTCCTCCAGTCTTACTTCTACTGACCCATTTGAAGTGATAATCTGGGATTACTTTATATTTATTATTTAACTTAACAACATTGTTGAAGCCTCCCTAACCCTTTCTTATGGCTGATCCATTTGATACTTGGGAATCAGTGTTGCTACCATTCTATAACTTTCCCAATTATGTTTACCTCATTTATACTTTGAAGTATATTGTGAAACCATCTGCAGACTTCTATCTTACATTTACAATCCCAACGTTCTCTTAACTTTCATAATTTCTCTGCCAGACATTCTGTACACGGAAACAAACGTTCAACCTATTAGTCACAAGTCTCTAAGTCTCTCTAATGCTACTTACAGTGTATTATTGATCCACATTTTAGGGCCACATACTTTATATTAATCAGTCTTAATTTTCATTTGTCTGAAGCATTGTAAATCAGTGTAATTTTTCCTGCAATTCTTCAGCCATATCTTTTTATAAGTGAAAGGGAAACAAACAAGGAAGACTGGAGATTTTTTAAGGACCACACAGTTTAGTAACTGCAAAATATATAATCCTGCACGGAGGTCTGGCAACAGCCCTAAATGAGTCTTCCTCAGGTTTTCATAGAATCATAGAATTCCTACAGTGCATAAGGAGGTCATCGAGCCTGCACCGACAATAATCCCCTCCCGGGCCCTATCTCTGTAACCCCCACGTATTTACCTTGCTCATCCCCCTGAGGGACAATTCCGCATGGCCAATCAACCTAACCTGCACATCTTTGGACTGTGGGAGGAAACCGGAGCACCCGGAGGAAACCCACGCAGACATGGGGAGAATGTGCAAACTCCACACATGAAATCATTTGAGGCCGGAATTGAACCCGGGTCCCTGGCAATGTGAGGCAGTGGTGCTAACCACTGTGCCATCGTGCTGCCTGTTTTCTTAACCCTACCCAGTACAATAAGACCCTATTAAGCATATCTGTACCTATAGTATGATTTGTTAAGAAAAATCTGTTCTCACTGTGCATCAATGCTTCAAATGTTCCTCTGCTATGGTTCTGATATTGATTGTAGTACAAGGCAGTTAATGGAGTGTAATAATAGTGATCAGATTCAGCCATAGCTCCATAGCTTGATGAACCAGAAAGCCTTCAGAAATGACTTCAAATTACAATTTATAGACAAATCGACCAAAGGGATAATTAACAAGCAGTTCTACTTGTATCTGAAGTTTGTGTCAAACAGCTCTGTAGTTAGTAATTAGATTTGTGTAGAAACAACAGATCAGGGGAAGATTTATGTTGGAAAGGCTAGATTAAATTTTGAGTATATATTGTTAATTGATTCTTACTTTGCAGAGTGAAAATTCTTGAAACCGCTCCAGTTTAATATAGACAAACATCAACCCTTCACTTGTACATAATTACCAAGATCATATCTGAAAGTAAACTGCAATTTCACATTGACGGACTGTCAAAATCTAATGGAGCAAAGGCAAAAAGATACCAATAACCAGAACATAACAGGGACTATTATTGCCCGACATTGCTGGGTGCATAACACTGCAAAGCAGTGTATTTTAGGAATACATACTAAACTTAACAACTTACAAAAATTAAGAAAATACATTTACACAGGAAAGGCACAGGATTTATCACAGGGTGTTAGACGGAATGTGGTATGTGACATTAGTCAGTGTAATAACTATTCAGTAAAATAACATCCAACTTGTTGGAGGAATATCACTTGTAACGCCATGGCTCAAAAATGTAATCGAGGCAGGAAAGATTGGTGGTCAAATGTATGGCACAGTCTAATTAGAGGCTTCATCTGCTCCCAAAATGAGAGGTGGACATTTATGCCCAATTGCCCAAGTTTATCAAGGATCCCCAAGATTTCAGCTATGAAATTTGACATAAGCGTCACAGGCAAATCAGCCTTTCACAGGTACACCACATTTATAAGTGTTTTTCATTACAGTAGCATAGAGTCATGCACAGACTACTATACTGTGAAGGATGGAACATTGTAGAAATACAAATAATCACAAGGGGTGAACTGGAGATTATCTGCTTCCTATATTCAAAACTCTAGGTATTGATAAACCAAAGCCATTAAAATGAGTCGAAGAAAATTTGGGGTAAATCCCATGAAAATCCTACCGTAGCATGTTGCGTTCTGTTTCTGGTTGTTCTTCGAAAGGACCTGCGCTGTGACACACCAACAAGGACACGTCAAACTCATCGTGGTGTCTGATTCCCTCAGAATCTTTGTATGATCCAGACCTGAATGGTGAAACAAAGAAGAAATTCCTGCCAGTCTTTTCATCATCACCAAAAAAAATTCTAATACATCATTTTTCTAATCTAATACGATAACTTCACAGATTGTAGTCACCAAAAACAAGCTGACAAGTTAATATTTCTAACTTGCTCTCAACTGAACCATCTACAGAAACGTATGTGCTTTGCATTATGAGTGGAGAACAAATATAACTAATCCCTGTCCATACTTTCAGTCAATTACATTCTGATTACATCCAAAATCCACCCTATAAAAGTTAAAAACGGCAGCATTTATAACCTCGTTCATTTGGAGTAGGTTGTGCAAGATGGGACACTTCACTGTCAAACAACACTGATTATGTGGAGTGGATTCAGAGAAATGCAACAAGATTGATTCCAGGATGTAGGGTACAAAGTGATCAGGAGTGATTTACACAGCTGAACTTGCTTTCACCGGATATACACTGAAGAGAGACAGGGTCTGCTTTTTAAACCATTGAGTGACACAGGCGTAAGCACATTATATTTCACACCCAAATTCTTCCCTTCAGCAACATCATTTGAAAACATAATACCAGATTTCACATGCAGCAGACGACCCCCAGCTCTACCTCACAACCATCACTCCCCATTGTCTCTAATTTGCCATGGGACCATAACAAATAGGAACAGAAGTAGGCCATTCAGCCCCTCAAACGTACGCTGCCATTCAATAGGAAAATGACTGATCTGACATTCCTCACATCCACTTTCCTGCCCTTTCCCCGTAACCCTTGATTCCCTCACTGATTAAAAATCTATCTATCGCCCCGATGCTACTTGTTCGTCTTCCAGTCCGGGAGGAGCAGAAATTGGGAAGACCAAAACCATCGTCTCTGGTTCCCACCCCACTTTAAACTCTGTCCCCTAATGACTGACTCAATCCCTCTGTCTGTCACTCTCTGAAGTTAAACTAGAGCATTTTTAACTCCAATGTCCTATGTCCTACTCACTGGGGCAGGAGGCTCCACAAATATCCCCAAGCTCAATGATGGAGGAGCCCAGCACATCAGTGCAAAAGATAAGGCTGAAGCATTCGCAGCAATCTTCAGCCAGTAGTGCCAAGTGGATGATCCATCTTGGCCTCCTCCAGTGGTCCCCAGCATCTCAGATGCCAGCCTCCAGCCAATTCAATTCACTACACGTGATATCAAGAAACGGTTGGAGGCACTGGATATTGCAAAGGCAATGGGCCCTGATAACATTTCGGCAATAGTACTGAAGACTAGTGCTCCAGAACTTGCCACTCCCCTAGCCAAGCTCTTCCAGTACAGTTACAACACTGGCATCTACCCAATGTGGAAAATTGCCCAGGTACGTCCTGTACACAAAAAGCAGGACAAATCCAACCCGGCCAATTACCTCCCAATCAGTCGACTCTCGGTCATCGGTAAAGTAATGGAAGGCGTCATCAACAGTGCTCTCAAGCAGCAACTGCTCAGCTATAACCTGCTTAGTGATGCCCAGTTTGGGTTTTGCCAGGGTCACACAGCTCCTGACGTCATTACAGGTTTGGTTCAAACATGGACAAAAGAGCTGAATTCCAGAGGTGAGGTGAGAGTGACAGCCCTTGACAGCAAGGCCGCATTCGAGTGTGGCATCAAGGAGCCCTAGTGAAACTGGAAGCAATGGGTATCAGGGGGCAAACTCTCTGCTGGTTGGAGCCTTACCTGGCACATAGGAAGATGGTTGTGGTTGTGGAGGGTCAGTCATCTCTGCTCCAGGACATCTCTGCAGGAGTCCCTCAGGGTAGTGTCCTAGGCCCAACAATCTTCAGCTGCTTCATCATGACTTTCCCTCCGTCATAAGGTCAGAAGTGGGGGTGTTCGCCGATGATTGCACAATGTTCAGCACCATTCGTAACTCCTCAGATACTGAAGCAGTCCATGTTCAAATGCAACAAGATCTGGACAATATCCAGGCTTGGGCTGACAAGTGGCAAGTAACATTCGCGCCACACAAATGCCAGGCAATGACCATCATCAATAAGAGACACTCTAATCACCGCTCCTTGACATTCAATGGTGTAACCATCAGTGAATCCCCCACTGTCAACATCCTTGGGGTTACCATTGACCAGAAACTCAACTGGACTCACCACATAAACACAGTGGCTACAAGAGCCGGTCAGCGGCTAGGAATATCGCGGCGAGTAACTCAACTTCTGACCCCCCAAAGCCTATCCACCATCTACAAGGCACAACTCAGGAGTCTGATGGAATACTCCCCACTTGCCTGAATGGGTGCAACTCCAACAACACTCAAGTAGCTTGACACCATCCAGGACAAAGCAGCCCGCTTGATTGGCACCACATCTACAAACATTCAATCCCTCCACCACCGATGCTCAGTAGCAGCAGTGTGTACTATCTACAAGATGCACTGCAGCAATTCACCAAAGATCCTTAGACAGCACCTTCCAAACCCACGACCACTTCCATCTAGAAAGACAAGGGCAGCAGATAAATGGGAACATCACCACCTGCAAGTTCCCCTCCAAGCCACTCACCATCCTGACCTGGAAATATATCACCGTTCCTTCGCAGTCACTGGGTCAAAATCCTGGAATTCTCTCCCGAACGGCATTGTGGGTCAACCCACAGGACATGGACTGCAGCGATTCAAGAAGGCAGCTCACCACCACCTTCTCAAGGGCAACTAGGGATTGGCAAAAAATGCTGGCCAACCAGCGACGCCCATGTCCCACAAATGAATTTTTAAAAATGTGGCTCCAAGGTGAATCTCTGATCGCATATTTGCTCCATCACCAAGACTACCTACTTCAATCTCTGTAATGTTGCACATCTCCGTCTGGCCTCAAATCATCTCCTAATGAAACCCCCATTCGTGCCTTTGTTAACTGTAGACTTGGCTATTGCAATGTTCTCCTGGCCAACCTCACATACCACACCTCACCTAAAATTCTGCTGTGAGTGTCTGAACTAGCACCAAGCCCATTCAACCATCATTTGTGTTCACTGCCCTACATTGACTCCCATGCTACCCCCGATTTTAAAATTCTCATACTGGTTTTCAAATTCCTCCTTATCTTAGGGGTGGCACAATGATTAGCTCGTTGCTTCACAACGCCAGGTACCCAGGTTCAATTCCGGCCTTGGGTGACTGTCTGTGTAGAGGTTGCACAGTCTCTCCGAGTCTGTGTGGGTTTCCTCTGCATGTTCCGGTTTCCTCCCACAGTCCAAAGATCTGAGGGTTAGGTGGATTGGCCATGATAAATTCTCCCTTAGTGTCCAAAGATGTGTAGGTTAGGTGGGTTGGCCGTGCTTTGATTTGATTTGATTTGCCACATGTATTAGTATACACTGAAACGTATTGTTTCTAAATTGCCCCTTAGTGTCCCAAGATCTGTAGGTTAGGGGGATTCGTGGGGTAAATACTTGGGGTTATGGGGATAGGGCAGTGGGTGGGTCTGGGTAGGATGCTCTGTCGGAGGGTCAGTGCAGATTCAATGGGCTGAATGACCTCCTTCCGCACTGTCAGGAACCTATGATATGATTCAACCTCCTCCAGACCTACAAAGTTCCTAAGATCTCAGCTCCCAATTCTGACCTCTTCTGGATCCCTGGTTTTCACTGTCTCACCATCCACAGTGTGCTTTCAGCTGCCTGGGCCCCGAGACTCTGGAATCCTCTTCCTAAACCACTCTGTCTCTCTCTCTCATCCCTATCACTTCAGTCAAGCTGTTGTGCACCTGCTCTATACCTCATGTAGTTTAATGTCAAATTTCACTTGATAATCTTCCTGTAAGATTTCTTGGAGAGTTTTGCTATATTAAAGGTGCTGTATAAATGTTAATGTAGTTTGCGGACCAGATTACTAGCAAAACAGTTGATGGTGTGTCCGTTAGCTCCTTCACAAAAAGATTTCAATTGGCAATGGAATTGGAGTTAGCGAAATAGAATTAAGATGTGCATTGCAGCAGCGTGTCATATATACGCATGTTGCTTTGCACTTACCTGTTCCAAAGAGCCACTAATGCATACTCATGCATTTCTGTGTTCTGAGTCCCCCTTCTACCGTCCATACTCATTGCGGTCCTCGACATGCGCAGTGGTTTCATTCCGTATATGCTGGCATGGTCTGTGATGTAGTTATATAGTTGGTGAGCTGTTGTCATGTTTGTGGAGAGGGCTATGGTCCCTAGAAGAAGAGATGGAATTTCAAAAACTGATTGTGGTCACGGGCATCAATCTGCAAGTTTTTCTTTGTATATTGCTTGTATTTTACAACTGCTGTGTTCTTCATTTTTCTTTTAAGGCGAGACACTGATTATTGTCTGGCCATTTGGAACATGGGCCTCATTGCTGAGGCCAATTCTGTCCTTAACAAATCTCAGCACTTTGTATTGAAGGTCACTGAAGTAAAAAGCAACAACAACACTGCTCATCTTTCCCATCCCCAGCTCAGGAATATCAACTGAACTTTCCACAATGTGGCATTGCACCTAACTTTTCATTAAAAAAATTACTTTCTTCCACTTTTCTTTTCCGTAGATCTCCTTGCATAATACAACTTTGGCAGTTGAACTATTCTCCATGAACAAGAAGCTAGATGCAATGCGAGAGAGCTTGAGTCGACTTTCTTTCTTTCTCTCGATATAGCATATCTAAAGGCAGCACATTGTAGGTTAATCAGCACATTACCACTCTGTGGTACATCAGACTGGAATCGCAGAAAGCTGAAAAATCATAAATCACATTCAATGGGGGTTGGTGTATGAAACAGCAGTCAAAAGAATATGAAGTTATAATGAACATGAATGTATTTTCTCACCCTCATCCCATGAATGAAATATTAGGGTGGCACGGTAGCACAGTGGTTAGCGCTGCTGCTTCACAGCTCCAGGGACCTGGGTTTGATTCCCGGCTTGGGTCACTGTCTGTGTGGAGTTTGCACATTCTCCTCGTGTCTGCGTGGG